>NC_047580.1:28584200-28884200 GCF_011004845.1 Esox lucius | reverse complement strand
GCACCTTTGGGCGGTCCCACGACAATCTGAAATACAGTTGAGAAACAGTCACAGGCACTCAAGCCACCGCTGGCTCTCTTGTTTTTGTCTCCCAATCCATCTCCCTCTCCATTTCTCTTTCCGTTCCTCACGCGTTGGACCCCGTGTCTGGCCTTTGGTCTTCAGGGGACTGAGGCAGAGGGAGGACTAGAGGCCGCTGAAAGGCACGGGGAAAGACAGGCAGAGAGCGAGAGGACGAGGGCTGTGAGGCAGGCTGCTGTTCTGGGTTGGCAGCATGAACAGAGAGCCTCTTTATTGTGGAGTTCTGCTGATTTAAATCATATGGCATAACCTGGAATCACTGCAAAAGTCTGGAAGCCATTCAAAACTAAAGGAACAAGAGCTCCCTCTCTCTCTCTTCTGCTCACTCTCCCTCTCTCCCTCTCTCCCTCTCTCCGCTAACTTTTTCCAAACTACTCTGTTATTTTCTTTTCCTTTCCTCTCCTCTGGGTTTCGGGCTTTTCCTCCTACTACTCATTCCTCTCTGTCCCTCACATCTCTCTTTATGTTGACGTTTGTCAATCTTCCCCTCTACATACCTGTTTACCCTCTACATACCTGTTTAGGTTCATTTTGCCAATGTTTTCCATACATAGATAGTTTTAGTTATTACCAGTCAACATGACCTCTGGACACCAACCCTACTGTAGTTGGACAGGCTTTTTGCACGTTATGTGCATGAGTATCTATTAGAAAAGCAATGCACAAACCAAAATGTGCTTTTAAACCAGGCATGTGTTTGACGTCCCAGTCTCGTGATGCTCCAGGTCTCGCCCCCAACTCACTCACCATCAACAAACTGAGATTTAAAGTACCTAAATCATAAATAGAATCCATTAACTAAGTGTAGTTTGGTCCCACGAATGTGAGTAGGTGGAAGTGGATTATTAAATTACCCCACATACAGCAAATATAATATTAATATTTCTCTTTTTATGTGTTTATGTGTTTCAACAGGTGCAAGTCTCTTGGACCCACTAGAACCTTCTGTCCCATCCAGCTCAGCACCCCGCAGGCTGCCTGAGGAAGGAGAGGAGTTTTCATTTTGGAATCCCCAGTTCTCTCAGTGGTCACCCAAGTGGTGACTGTGTGATATTCCCTAGCCCAACAGCCTGAGAGAAAGGGTCTGTCTGGGATACTATAGGCATTCTGGGTATTCCTCTGTGTTACCATGGCTACCAACAGGGAGCGGCAGGTAGGTCAGGTGGGTCACATGACGGGGTTTCCACCGGCTGTCTACCCATTCGCCTTCAACACCATGCGGAACCACTCCCCCTTTGACCTCCTGGCCAATAGCAACCTATTTGGGAGATTCGGTGCGGACCTTCCTAAAGAGATGGCTGCACTCTGTAAGTGAAGTGATTCTAACATAGTCTTAGTATGTGTGTGTGTGTGTGTGTGTGTGTGTGTGCGTGTGTGTGTATTTAATCTTGAAACAGGGACATTGATCATGGATGCATTTGTGATTATTAACAGACAGAAAAAGAAATGAGCACTTAGATAAAATATTGTTTATTGCTTTTTGCTGCATTAAGGGTTTTGTTGGTTTTAGGAGATTATTCAGTTTCAGAGAGTCTGTGTAGTAAGTAAGCTCCTACCCAATAAGTCTTAAAAACATTGTATTTTTTCACATGTGCTGGTGAATGGTGTCAATGTCAACAAATATTGTCAGAACATTAGATCATCTTTTGCCCCTCTTAAGCTGCTGATCCATATGTGGCCACATGGGGTGCTGTTGTACATTGGACGAGTCAGAAAATAAAAATGGGATAGAGAAGAATCGTTTGTTTGTGATTTCTCCTTAACGGAGCGTCTTGCACAATTTTAACAGCTCAATATGAAGACATCCATTTTGAAATCACTCAAATATGTCTTTGAGTTTATATGGGATATTTACACTTTACACTTGTTGTTTTTACACTTGTGTTTTTTTCACACTGAATTTGTTGAATACACAGCGCAGTCTTTTTCATAATTTCTCCCATTAGTGTGATTCGAAAGATACACGTCAGATTCCAGTGTAGGATGTCTTGATGGAGTCTGGGTCTGATTTAGGTGAAGGTGATACACCTCATCACCCCGCATGCCCTCATCACACCACGTGCAAATGCAGGCACGTGTGTTTTTGTGCCTTTTGTGTGTGTGTGTGTGTGTGTGTGTGTCTGTGTGGAAATGTATATTTTTGCGCCATTGTGTGTTTATGTGTGTGAGGGGGAGAGGAGGAGGCTTCAGTAAAGGTAAGACAAAGTTATTTGAAATCTTATCTTGGTGCTGATGTGGGGGGTTGTAATGGATGTGGGTGGCAACAGCTGAGTAAAAGCAAGCAACCCCCCCCCACCACCTCTCTGTATGCAGTCTCTCTCTCCCTAGTCTCTCTCTCTCTCTCCCGTACGCTCTCTCTTTCCTTTTCTTTCTTTCACCCTCCCACCCTCTATTCCCCCCTTTCATTCTCTTTCTCCTATTTGGGTCTCCTCATTTGCTGTCTATCTCTCCTCGTTCTCCCTCTCTCTCCTCGGCACAGCATGCCTGAGCACCTCTCCAGCCTTTCAGATGTCAATCACTACCTTCCCCTGCTGTGGCCCACTTAATCCTCAAGGCATTTGCAGAGAACTGTGGGGGGGGGGGGGGTGGAAAAGGGAGAGAGAGAGAGAGAGAGAGAGAGACTAGGGAGAGAGAGACTAGGGAGAGAGAGAGCCTATTTATACTACATCTGTTGTCGTGAGCACAATTTCATTTCAATAACATTAACATAAAATCTATATGGAATTTTTCATTCATTCTAGCAACGAGGTACCCTCACTGTGCCGTACGGAGAAACGCAGGCGCACACCGCGTTGGCCAGACCACTGACCTGGAAGGCCTATAATCTCGCCGACAGTGTTGTTTACCTGGTAACTTATGTGATGCTCTCTATCGAACAAGCGCTGTTGGCGGTAATAATAGAATTGTTTCGGCACTAGAGCGAGATGTTTTTTGTCTCGTACCAGTGACATTTTTCCCCGTTTCTATTACTGGCGATTGAAGTGCATGCAGAACTGGCCTTGGCCGCTCATTCCACTCCAGTGCACTCTGAGTACATTTAAACCTTGGTAGGCACTGGGAGTACCAGTGAGGAGAGGGCCCAATGTTACCTCGGACGGAGACGAGCGACAGTTGACATTTTCACCCGTTCACACTGCAAAAGAATGCATCTAAGATGCAAATCTGGCATCAAGACCCATGGATCTAAATCAAACTACTGTAGTTAAAAAAAACAACAACAAGAGGGAATACCCTGTGGTAATGTTCTAGTGCAGTGGAATCCAAAAACACACCCTGCTAGGAACACACACACACACACACACACACAGACCTCTCTATCTGTCTTTCATTTACTTAACCCCCCATTATGCACTCACTCCTCTCACAATGACAGATATCTCCATGAAATGAATGCCTATTACATATTCTAACACCACTGCTGCCATGTGTTATAACAGAACAAAACCTGTCAAAAGGACACAGGGACCCATGCTAACATTGTTCATACATCCAAGGATACAAGTTGGTTGTCTCGTCTTTATCGGAATAGCAATGGCTGTGTTTTTAAACATTTACTAGCGCTCTTCCATTTGTTCCATTTGTGAATGCTCTCTGGTACAGGAGAATGCCAATCATTTAAAATCAGTTACATTTCACATACTTGGTGTTTTTTTTCTGAGCTATGAAATCGTTTCAAGAAGTTACAGTTCACTTTCCAGACCTACTTAATTACAAAATGGTGCATTGGTGTCCTTACCCAGTAATCTGTAAGTGTAACAGGCATTGTCTTCTAAATGCTGGCATTTTAGCATTTCTGGCACAAATCCCAACCAAGCCTAGGGTGTTTTGCTCATCATATCCAAATGATCAAAATAATTGTATTGTGAATCTCATTAAAAGCCCTATTATTAATTATAATATTGCTACCACAATTATGGGTATTTGAGAATGGAATCAAGCTTCATGTTCAAATCATCTAAAAGGGCCTTTGTTGACCCTCACAATCAATTTCAGACACTTTGGAAAATGTGGACATGATGCATGAAAAATACTAATATACGTCTCTGGACTTGGATAGGACAAATGCCGGAAACAGTGCTGGGAAACTAACCAAAGCATGGATTCTTACCTGTTTACAGGTTAAGGACTTTTAACTACTTCACCCACTGATCACTGCACTCAACTGGTTAGCGAAGTGTGCACACGTGGAACAGGGTTAGAATTAGCGGACTGAGGCCATTATAGTTCTGTAATGAGAGATCAGCGTAATGGGGACGTTTTCTATGTGGCTTGGTAACATGGCAGTCAGAGGGGTTATGGGGGGGGGTCATTTTAATGGTGCGTGTATTGTTTGTTCATTGGTTCATTCATTTATATTAGACAGTGGAGAAACACTTGAAGGAGAAAATGTCTCATGCATTGTGTTTGGTTTACTTTATTTGTAAACAAAAATCATTTCCAAATTGGGTGCTGAACAAATAGTGGCCAACAATGAACTCTTTTTATTTTTGTTATTCATTTAAGTCTAATTGTGACTATCAAAAAATGTATAGTTGTTTTTCATTCTTGTTCTCCAAATTGGTTATTCAAACTGGAAGCAGATAGTAATATATATGTTGTTTTCCTATCATCGCCTTTTGTTTTTTCCCCCCAAATGTAGATGCCGCTAGTATAATGTTCATTGTACATGGATAGGGGCGTTTGTTGACCACCTGAAATTCAATTAAATGGGTAAAATCATTTTTGTAAATAGACACACTCGCTATGCTCTAGTATCATGACACTGGAAGTCAAGGGTCATAGGTTACTTACCTGTGTCACGACCTTACGGTGACCGGATCAGAGGTTAAGTCAGGATCACAGAGTCACAATTAGCTCTAACCCGGGTTTAAACATAGAGATTTACATTCTTCACTTTCCTCCATTCCTTGGCCTACAGTCACACAGGCGTGTTACAAGTCTCCCGCTCCCTCCTTTGTTAAACAGTAGCTTCTGCATGCGTCAGACAGCCAGGCATGTTGCAAGTTGTTTCACTGACAACCTTGTCATACCTTTCTTTTTAAGCGTTAGCTCGCATGGAAAACAAAGGCAGGCTCTCACTGAAACATTCAAACATTCCCCAGGCTCTGTTATTCCTCTTCCCCTGACAATTAGCACTCCCAAATGGCACCCTATTCCCTTTATTGTGCAATACTTTTTTTAACATCTCTTTATTGAATTTTCAAAATGTTCTTATGGACATGATGCAATATTGTCATATAACGTACAAAGTCATAAAGCCGCCCTCACCTTTTCCAACAACTCGATCTCTCTCACCACTCACTCCTGCCCCCCAGTCCCGCTCCAGCAGGCTCCAAATGTCCACAGCTGAGATGAATGATATGGTCAATGGCGACAATAAGGGAAATTACATAAAGGTATATCATGGAAAAACAAAAAAAACAAAAAACAAAAACCAAGAGAAACACAAAAAAAGAGACAGAGATGGAGGTGTATTTATGGCATCATCAGAAACCCTTTGCACCCGGGCCACAAACTGTTTGCCCTCCTACCATCAGGCAGGCAGTACATGTCTCTATGTTCACACACCAGCAGGCTCAGGAACAGTTTCTTTTCATCTATTGTAACCCTGAATCACTAACCATACCCATCCGCCCACCGCTTTGTACCGCTTCTCAGGGACCTTGTTGCGCTACTCCCTTGTACTACTCCCTTGAACTACTGGACAAAATATGATAAGTGAGTTCTCAGTTGTTACATGTATGTGTCTAGCTTGGGAACCTCATTGCTGCTATCCTGCATTTCAGTTGCACAGGCCACCTTACACCTTCAATGGGCCTCCACTGCACATTTAGAATTGCCACTGTACTTGTATTTTTTGTGCACAGTCAGAATTGCCATTTGCACTGCATTTGCCTTATTGCACAACTATACATTCCACTTGTAACACTATACCTAATACTTGTACATTTCCTGCCTTCTTCTATTTGCATTTCTGGTTAGATGCTAACTGCATTTCGTTGTACTATAACAGTAGTGAAATAATGGAGGTCAATTTAAGTTTTCCAGTTTCAGATGGAGCGTGACATCCCTCAGCCATCTGGCATGAAAAGGTGGTTTGGGGTCTTTCCAGTTAAACAAGATAAGACAGTGAGCTGTTAAGCAAGTTAGGGCAACTACATTATACACATTTCTTGATCAGGTTGTATTCTCCGGGTTTACACAAAAAATGGCGGTCAGAGGGTCTGGCTCAACCTATAAGTTGTAGGCTTCATTCAGATGTGAAAATGTAACCCTAGAATGCATGCAGAGAAGGGCAAGACCAAAACATGAATTAAATTGGCCGGCGCTGATTAAAACTTATCGCAGGTGGGGTCCAGATCTGGGTACATTTTAGCTAATTTGGCTTTTGTTAAGTGGATACGATATGTTATATCGTATCCACTTTGTTATATCTCATATTGTGTGAGCCCATGTCTCCTGCAAAGAGACGAAGCATGTATTTGTTCAAGAATTGCATTCCCAGTTTGGTTTAGAAGCACAGGGCCTAAACTACAATACTTTTAACCAGAGCCCTGTGGTCCAAAGAAGAGCACACAGGGAATAGGGCAGCATTCAGGACACAGTCAGGGGTTAGTTGGCTTAACAGGCCTTCTCATTGTTGTCAGAGCTGTCTGTCTCTGTGTGTAGAGCTAGTCTGACTGAGAAAATACCTTTCTTCCCCATAATGGGAGCAGCAGCAGTGTGTGTGTGTGTGTGTGTGTGCAAATGTATATGTGACAATGTGTTTTAAAGGGCTGCCTCACATCCTTCTCTGAATGCGAGCTCTCTGAGGGCCTATTTACATTACGGGAGTGAGTTATTTTTAGTTGCCTTCCAACTTAAAAACAAAAATTCGGACTTTGTTTTGACGTGGACCCGGAAGGACTTCCTCCGCCCCCCGCTTGCTCCGCCCCCACACACACTGAGCGAGACGTCGCATTCACACCTCAGTCACCACAGGGGGAATCATAAAACACTTTGGGCTCTTTAAAACACTCCTCTGGGCCTTTTGTCGTCGCCCCAATGGTTTTTGGGTCCGTTGCGTGTATATTTAGATTTTTCTTTTCATTTAGGATGTAAACGCTACATTCTTTGTTCACTGTGATGTGGTCAAGATATCATGGCCAAATGCTAAAGACACAAATCAGTCTTGTGCGTACTAAAGATTTATATTTTTTCATGTTTACTAACCAACTGAAAGCTAAATCAATTATTTTGGGTGATCTGTTTGAAGTTTTGTACAGTTTGGAAAAATTACTATTGCGGTTATGAGAGGTGCGAATCTTGTGCTTTTGAAGTATTTATGATTGGCTTTAACATTGAATGGGGTTTCTCAGGGGAAGGTGGGATTCACTCATGAGCTACAAATCTAAATGACGTGATTCCAGGTGATATACAATTGGTTCCCATGTACTACTATAATAGAGACACCATGTGTATACATGTGATGGATAAGTAACATGTCTCCTGGAGGCTGAGGTGTGTGTGTGTGTACCTTTATGCCTCTGCGTGCGTGGCAAATGGACCTGTCCCGGATGTGGCGTGTTCCTGCACGCCAAACTCCATGTGATGATCTGACGGTTCTCCCCACGACCCCGTGGCAGAGCGGAGAGCACTGAGCGGCGTAGCCGTGAGTCTGTTGTCAGTTGATCCCGGTCCTTACAGGAGCCCTTCAAACAGAAACAGCCACTTAGTTTGTGATAGTAACTACACGGAGTCGTGAAACACTTCTGCACGCTCTCAGCAAACAGCGTGGGAGATACGAGGAGCAGGACTGGCAACTGGATTGTTTTAAAAGCTAGTACGTCATTTCCTTCAGTTCACACTGATAAGGATGGAAAGACTAACACCAAAAAGTGTGGACATTTTTGACTCTTGCCGACTCCATTCTGATGACACTGTCAATGCTGTTTCAGTAGTGTTGATCTCTTCCTTCTCTCTCTCTCTCCTTTCCCCTCTGTCTCTCTGTCTGCCTTTATCTTCCTCCTCTCTTTTACTCACTGTCTCTGTTTCTCTCTCTCTGTCCGTGGTGGATACAGTTGGAGCCAGTGAAAACACAGGCCTAGGAAGCTGGAGAGCAAGAGGTGTAATGTTCTTGATGTGATGTAATATGCATTGTATTAAAAGAATGGAATGGAGTGCTTGTTGTAACCTGTCCAACTGAAGCCCCTCTCCACTGGGAACCCCTTTACTGACCCAGATGGGATGAAGTGGTACAGACAGCCTAGTTACGCAACTGTAGGTTATACACGCCCATAAGCAGACATACACACAAATAAGCACACATGCACAAATCGTGCACGCACACACCACTAAGTAAGCAGGCCGTGAAAATTTAAAATGTTCTTGGAAAAACGTGTGTTAATGCAGAGTGACATAATTAAAACCACCTTAAGCACTCTCACACTCACGACATGGTCATATTTTCATAGGGAGCTCAGGGAGTTGTGAAAAACTTATTTTTTTGGTGGGATGTGGTACAAGACGCGACGGAAAAGTGAATATTAAAACCAGTCTGAAAGGGATAGAGCCGTAAAACGTGGAGACCAATGTTTCTTTAGAGGGGAGGGAGCGGAGGGAACACAAACAGAACATTGTACCTCATTATTTATTTTTTTAAATCTGCAGTTGAGGTGTTGGGTTTCAACCCAGCCCTGGACTGATGGAGAAGGGTTGTGTGTATGCACATTGTTTTGTTTATGAGCGACAGGGGGGGGCAAATAGTGTCTGAGTGAGGTACATGCATGTGTGGTAAATGAAAATATATGACCTAAGATCATTACTTCCTCTCTACCTCTTTCCGAGCACAAACGACAGTCTCCCATTTCCACGGTTGTTTTCCTTCTGTCCTCTTGAAGCAGGGCTGAACTGACGCCAGCTCTGCTGTGAGAACCAACGTCTAGGCTATGGCTGGTTGTGAAAGTTCCTGCGAGCAGACCTGGGTTCAGATACTATTCAAAATGATTTCAAATGCATTATCTGGGCTTGATTGAGCTTACCTGGTGCCATGAAACCAATTCAACCGTGGGAATAGTTGCGACAGAGCCAACACCCCTCCTGCAAAGCAACCCAGGGAGACCAGGTACAAAAGTATTTAAACTATTCTGGAATGTGAAATAGTAGTTTAGTGCCAGTGTGATCATTTTAAATGGTGTTTGAACCCAGGTCTGCTTATGTTTGAATCAAAGGCTGGTGTTTATTCATGAGTTGCTCGCATAACTCAGGGACATTTAAAAGGACATGCCTGATTAACAGTGCCTTATTCATACGTTGTTCGAGTACGAATGGACAGATTGTGACTGGCGCAGTGCTCCAGTGAAAAATGATTTACAATTCACATTTATGTATTCTATAGGCGCCGTTACTACGCAGTGCGTGTAGTGCTGGTAGTGTTAGTCACGGTTGGCTACTCTCGCCCCCTAGAGGAGCCTCTGAGCCACTGTACTTTCTACGTCCTGTCGCCGTCTTGTCTTGCCAGGGCCGATCGGCAAATCATGACTTCAATGGTGATTTGCTGTTCAGACGGTGTGTCCTGTAGGTTTGTTACTGTGTCACTGGGACCAGAGCTTCCTGTGGTCCCATAACGAGCAGTCTCTGCCATTACATCCCAGATTTGTCTCTCTCACCCTGGCCTCCACTGGAGACCACTGGGCCCCTCTGGTTGACAGCTCCGCAAGACCCAGCTAGATTCTGGAAATGGATTCTGCCTCACATGGAGCAGCCCTGTTTTTCACCATAAACTGGCCCAGGCTCAACTTGGGAAGAAAATGACACTAGAGTGCACAGTCCCATGTCTCTCTTTTCCAGACAGTTGAGTGCTCAGTAAGACTGGGAGGGAGTTGGTGGTACAGTTAGCAAACGGAGTATCAGAGCAACCCTCACTGCTGTATCCGTCAACCTTGAAGGCATACACACGTCTCTTTAGTTCATCTTCTCACCCGCCTCTCTCTCTATCACTCCACTCTCTGATCTCTCACTCCACCTCTTATCTCCTGTCATCTTCTCACTCCCCGTTTTCCCTCTCACTCTGTTTCTCCCAAACAGAGAGAGGCAGCAGTAGACACAGTGTGTACTCTCTGTTGGAGCTTGTCCATGATGACAGATGAAGATAAAGAGACCACTATTAAAAAGGGGAGGGGTCTGTGTTTTTTTATACTGGGCACGTGCAGACCGACGCCTGGGCAGTGGCGAAAAGGGAGGTGGCATGGGACATATGGGAGGGAGGATTACTGGTAGGCTGGACTTCATGTGTTGAAGAAACCAGAATGCGAGGAGGTTGGCAGTGTTTCTGGCTAGCCAACAGAAAGAAGACTTCTGTGGGGGCAGAACACGGGTTGCAAAAAAGATGTGACAGTACAGAGGGAGAGATACAGAGGGAGAGACACAGCGGGAGAGACACAGGGGAGAGATACAGAGGAAGAGACTAAGAGAGAGAGATACAGAGGGAGTGACTCAGATGGAGGGATACAGAGAGATATAGAAGGAGAAGCTCAGAGGGAGAGATACATAGGGAGAGATACAGAGGGAGAGACACAGCGGGAGAGACACAGCGGGAGAGACACAGGGGAGAGACACAGAGGGTGACACAGAGGGTGGAAAAGAGCTCACTTGGACGATGGCCAAGCCTGATCATTTTCTGAAAAGTAGATTTGTTCGGGCATTTGTGGGACCAGCATGTGAACAGTGGTGAACACAGAGGTTGAAACTGAGACAGGGTCCCAAATGATTTCCAAAATAGTGTACTACAAAAGATGTGTTCTAAATACAGTCAATAGTAATTAGAGTACCATTTAGGATTTAGCTTCAGTTTTTACATGTTAAAATTTAGGGGATGCTCTTAACCCAAATGACTTACAGAAGCAGTTAGGGTTAACTGTCTTGCTCAAGGACAGAACGACAGATTTTGTTCCCTGGGATTCAACCTAGCAACCTTTGAATTACCGGTCTGATGCCAAATCCTCAGTCATCCTCCTAGCCTGTCTCCTCTCCCTGGGGAAAAACCTGAGTTATCTCATGTGCGGACAAGATGACATGTCTCTCTTCAGGAATGAACACGTGTAAGAAAGTAAATTCCAGGTGGATAGTGATGATGGAACGATGGGCCAAGAGACCCATCGAGGGGTTTCTGTCCGGAACGGCGGCGAGGTCAGCGTGAAGTCGTGGTATTCGCGCGTGGACGCTGTGGGCGCAGCGGCCTGTGTGTGTGTGTGTGTGTGTGCCAGTGAGGAACCCATAACACACAGAGACCCTGAAGCTCAGATCGCATCTGTGCGTGCGTGTGTATACGAGTGTTAGTGTGTGTGTGTGTGTGTGTGTGCGTGCATGCTTGCACGCTTTATGTCCGTACTGGTAACTGGAATCTGCTTGTAGGGGAGGGGGGGGTGGAGGGGGGGGGGGTGGTTGGGTGGGGTGGCTGGGGGGGGGTGGCTGGTGCGGTGTTCTGTGTCTCTGTCATCACTGGCAATCTGCTTCAGCACGTCCACAGCGCCGTCTGCACACATGCTCACATCCACTATGGAGAGATGGAAAGCTCTGCATTCCTTCCAACACCACGGTGCCAAGTCTCGCTTATTAACCCAGAAACCTGTCTCTGTATATTAACCCTGCAGCGGAGTTAGCTGGCCGGCTTTGGACTGTAAGAAGTGACTCCGTTGAGGACAGAGGAAGTACCAGCGATGTGCTGCACAGAAGGCCTTATCTGTGGTTCACATCTAAATGTCAAACAGTTGTAAAACCCGATTCACTTCAAGTCTGGAGGAGTAGTTACAGCATGTACTGCATGGGTGACTGGAAATCCTGCCGTAGGGGGCCGATACAGAGCTGCCGATAGAACATTGGAAAAGCCTTTATTCATTTGGAACTTCTGTGTCTAATGCATTCTTAGAACCTCGCTTCTTTTCCCTTCACATTAGCTATTTATGACACAGAGGGTGAAAGAGAGCTCACTTGGACGATGGCCAAGCCTGATAATGTTCTGAAAAGTAGATTTGTTCGGGCATTTGTGGGACCAGCATGTGAACAGTGGTGAACACAGAGGTTGAAACTGAGGCAGGGTCCCTCGGTTCTTTTCAATCAATCAATCAATCAGATTTATTTATGAAGCCCTTTTTACATCAGCATTTGTCACAAAGTGCTTTTACAAAACACCCGGCCTTAAAGCCCAAGGAGCAAACAACAGTAGTGTTGTATTTCATTGGCTAGGAAAAACTCCCTAAGAAGGCTGAAATTTAGGAAGAAACCTAGAGAAGACCCAGGCTCAGAGAGGTGACCAGTCCTCTTCTAGTTGTGCCGGGTGAATATATTAAGAGTACAAATTGTAATAATTAATAAATGCATGTGGGGTGAGTCCAGAGTCTATTTAAACTTAGTCCAGGTCAGAAGCATGACCAGATGGACAAAGTCAGGGACAACACGGGGGAGGGGGAGGTGTCAGCACAGTGGCAGCTGAAATCGTTAGGTATCGTCTTGATCTGCAACACAACCAGGAGGACTTTGGACAGGGACAGCAACAGGTCTGTCAAGCCAGGTACTCCTCAGATGTGGGCCAGGACCTCATGTCCTCCTAAGTTTAAAACGGCAGGAGACAGGGAACATTTTGAAAATGCATTCCTTATATCTACAAGGATTTATAGTGGAGAAGGAGAACTGACCCTACTCCCCCAGCACAATAATAGCAGCGTTAGACCCTAGGGCTGAGACAGGGGGGTCCGGTGACACTGTGGCCCTATCTGGGGGAGGCCTCGGACAGGGCCCAACAGGCAGGAAATCAATCAATCTACCCACATTGCCAAGCATCAACCAAAGGGACACCCACCAACCGCAACCACCCTGAATGAGGTCGGAATATTGCCAGCAGAGTACAACCCAATTGCACAAGTGCGCAACAGAGAAATAACAACAAGCCAGTGACTCCGCCCCCGAATGGCATTGGAGGGAGGGCATCCCAGTGGCGACGAGAGCCCACCTGGCAAGACAGCAAGGGTGGACAGTATCAAGCCTTTCTGGTCACCTTCACACCCCTGGGCCAAACTACATTTAATAATAGACCATGCTGTAGAGATGTGTCTTTAGTAGACACTTGAAAGTTTGCACTGAGTTTGCATTTCTAAACTGAATTGGCAGATCATTCCACAGTAGTGGAGCTCCATGAGAAGACCCTGCCTCCGGCTGTTTGTTTAGAAATTCTAGGTACAATTAAAAGGCCTGCATCGTGCGATCTAAGGTTACGTGTAGGTACGTATGGCTTTATCATTTCAGCAAGGTAAGTAGGAGCAAGTCCATGTATTGATTTATAGGTTAAGAGTAAAACCTTAAAATCAGCCCTAACCCTAACAGGCAGCCAGTGTAAAAAGGCTATTACTGGAGTAATGTGTTCACAATTTTTTGTTCTAGTTAGGATTCTAGCAGCCGTGTGCAGCACTAAATGAAGTTTATTTACTGATTTGTCTGGGTAACCGAAAAGAAGAGCATTGAAGTAGTCAAATCTAGAAGTAACAAAAGCATGGATGATGGGTTTTTTGCATTTGTTTTTGATAGAAAGTTTCAGATTTTTGCAATGTTTCAAAGATGAAAATAAGCTCTTGAGACATATTTTACATGTTCATCAAAGGAGAGGTCAGGATCAAGGGTAACGCCAAGGTTTTTTACAGTTTTTTAGGATACGACCATGCAGCCGTCGAGGTTCACAGTGAGATCTGCCAACAAAGCTCTTTGTGATTCCGGATTACATCGCCCAGAGGCAGCATATGAAGTGAGAACAATAATGGGCCCAGAACCGAGCCTTGGGGAACACCAAAATATACCTTTGATTTGTCAGAGGATATGCCACCCACACATACGAACTGATATCTTTCAGATAAATAAGATTTAAACCAGGCTAGAACATCCACATAGCCCAATATGGGCTTCCAGTCTCTCTAAGAGAAGGGAGTGATCAATAGTGTCAAAAGCAGCACTAATATCAAGAAACAACAGGATTGATGCGGAACCTTTGCCTGAGGCCATTAGAAGGTCATTTGTTACCTTCATGAGTGCAGTCTCAGTACTATGATGGGGTCTGAAACCGTACTGGAGCATTTCATAAATGTTATTTGTCTTCAGAGTTTGGTACACATCCAGAGTAAAGGTAGCAATTTATTATTTTCAAAATTGTCTGACCTAGCACAGGAAATAGCTCCTTAAGTAATTTTGTCGGGTCTAGCTGACAATTTGTGGGTTTAGAACTCATTAAAAATGTTGTGAATGAGTCGAGCGATATGGGATCAAAAAATTAAAGTGTCCCCATTGACACCTGGTCAGGGAGGTTCAGGACATTCTCAGGACAACTGAGATTTTGGGGAGTATAACTATTTAAGGAGGAGTCAGTTATTTGTTTTCTAATGGTGATGATCTTTTCATCAAAGTGGTTCATGTGTTCATTACAGCTAAAGTGAAGCGTTGCTTTTTTTGTCAACTTTGCAACTTTGTATCAAAGAGAAATTTTGGATTGTCTTTGTTCAAATCAGGTTGGAGAAATAAGCTGATCGAGCAGACGTGAGTGATTTTCTAGTCTGAATACTTCCAACTTGATGGAGCGCCACTTTCGCTCCAATTTTCTGGAGGCTTGCTTGAGTGCTCTAGTATTGTCTGTGTACCAGGGAGCAAGTTTCTTGTTGCGTATTTCTTTAGTTTTTAGTGGTGCAACTGTATTTAAAGTGTTTTGCAGTGTTGAGTTTAGATCCTCGATTTGATCGTTTGAGTATTTTTTTACTCTGTCATTGATGAGCGAGCTTGTAAGAATATCAAGAAATATATTTGTAGTCCAAGAATTTATAGTACAGCTTTTGAAACTCATTGTTTGCGGAGCAAGTTGATTTCTTGTTTTAACGGTAAATGTAATAAGACAGTGATCCGATAATCCAGGATTCTGGGGGGTAATTATTAGATCTACAATATCTATTTCTCGTGACAGGACTAAATCTAAGGTGTGATTGTGGCAGTGTGTTGGACCTGAGAAATGTTGGATAAAACCCATTGAGTCAATTATGGCTTCAAAGGCTTTTTGAAGAGGGTCATTGGACTTTTCCATATGAATATTGAAATCGCCAAAAATGTGAATACTATCTGCCATGACTACAAGGGTTAGACAAGAATTCTGGAAACTCATTGAGGAACATTGTGTATGTCCCGGGGGGCCTGTAAATAGTAGCTATGTAAAACGATTCATCAGCCTGGTTACTTTTCATGAGTAAAACTTCAAAAGAATGAAAACCAGTGATGTGTTTGAGAGTACATGTATATTCTCCCTTCACATTAGCTATTTATGTTTTTTTTATCTTTTTTTCATTTTCCACATGTTTCCCATGCCAATGAAGCCCATCATACTGAAACTTAGAATGATATAGGGAGGTAAGGCGGGAGTGACTCAGGGGAGGGAGGGGAGGGGGGTGAGACAAACAGGGAGAAAAATTAGAACGAAAGTCAGAGACGGAGAGAGACATTCTTTAAGTGAATATAATGACCGTGAATTAATTGAGGTGAAATACGTGTGAGCATTTCCTAGACAGTCCTAATCATTAAGCAAGACCAAAGAGCAAGAGGGAACTCATAGGACAATCAACCGAAAACGAGAAGAGAAGAAAAGCAACCGGACACCCCTAAAAGAAAAACAAACCATACATTAACAAGACGGTAATAGAGCGATAACTACTGACAAATGACAAGATGAAGACACAACTTGAACAGAGAACAGAGAAAAACAAACTAGGGAAGTATGGAAAGAGAATGATGAGGAATACTAGGAGGTCAACAGAGAGAGAGAGGGCTGGAAGGCAGGAGAGGTTTGGGGGGAAAGTTAGTGGCCCAGTGGGGGGTTGATGTAGAGTTCAGGCTCTGTGGCCAGGGAAGGAAGAGGAGGAGACAGGCAGGGACCTGGCCTAGGTCACAGGCAGTATGAGCGTATTCAGTGTCCAACAGCACGGCGTAGATGCCGAAAAAGTCCCTTTGCATTGGCCACCATAGAACTTGTTTTTCTGTAAGGCCATTAGGTGTGGGATATTATGGAGTAATGAGTTCAGAATACTTAAACAACTGTGTTAGAGAGTCAGAGAGACTGTTAATCCAATGTACCTTTCACATTTTAATAATTTAGCAGACGGTCTAGGGCAACCAATAGGACCAGTTAGGATCAGCTGTCTTGCTCAAGGACAGAATGGCAGGTTTTTCTTCTTGTGCTTAGTTTTGGGATATGGTTTAGCAACCTAGTGAACCACTAAACCTCCAGGCTACCTGCCACCCCACAACTCTGATGAGTATGTACTGTAATAAAAAAAACTAAATCCTTATTCTTTCATAGATAGCATCATATAGTTAAGTTAGCATCAGTCTAGAGATATGTGGGAGGCTTGACATGATCATTATGCCTGTTGTACAGTGGATGTAAAGCCCCTGTTCTCATTATTTGCAGGATAAGAATGACTCATGAAACTACCAGGAATATCGAGTATGAAATAAAATATTTTGAAAATACCTGTGGAATAAGCATTTTTCTGCTTATGTGTTACTTTCATCTTAAGTTGATCGTATTATTGAGATGGACAAGTGAACGGGAAAAGAATGTTAGACACCAACCTTTTTAATGCTTTATTACAACAATAAAATTAAAAATTGCTTTGCAATGCGTTTGAAGATGGTGGTGACAGCAAAGCTAAATGTTCCTGCCACACGTTCTTGTGTTGGGGAAATGATATAAAATAACATTTTGAGGTCTTAGACAGTAAGAATATTTTGAGAAACAAAAAGTACACAAAAAAGTATTGATTGATTTAACTAGCGGCAGCTGTGCTTGCTGTTAGCATTGGGTCCTGTAGAAATGTAGTGTATATGAGTGAAGCCACCACCTCACTGTTCTGTAGTTCCTGTCATAAACCCTCCTGCTTTATGACGTGACAATTATATGAAGAAAGAGACAACTACTATTGATGTTCTTTACTGTTTGCTGCTACAACAAAAGGACATCTTAAAGTGTGTGTGTGTGTGTGTACATGGGTGTGTGTATTTATGTGTGTGTTTGCATGCATCCTGTCAAATGCCAACTTAAGAAAATAAATTATACGTCCAAATACGGAAGGAGCTTTTAAATCAATAAACAATTTAATCAATATCATTCCTGATATCCCCTCCCTCCCCTCCCTCCTGTCCCTCCCCTCCCTCCCCTCCCTCTCCTCCATCCCCTCCCTCCCCTCCCTCCCCTCTCCTCCCTCTCCTCCCCTCCCTCTCCACCCTCCCCTCCCTCCCCTCCCTCTCCTCCCTCCCCTCCCCTTTTCCCTCCCCTCCCTCTCCACCCTCCCCTCCCTCCCCTCCCTCTCCTCCCTCTCCACCCTCTCCTCCCTCCCATCCCTCCCTCTCCTCCCTCTCCTCCCCTCCCTCCCCACCCTCCCCTCCCTCCCCTCCCTCTCCTCCCTCTCCTCCCTCTCCTCCCTCTCCTCCCTCTCCTCTCCAAATGTGAAAACAAGGTTTGTTTCACAAGACAGGAAAAGAAGAAGACTGAGGACTAAGTGTGAGACTGAGGAGAAGGGAGGGTAGTCATTGTGTGTATGTGCATGTGTGTGCACTCATTTGTTAGTGTACTTGTGTGTGTGTGTGTGTGTGTAGGTAGGTTTTACTGTGTGTGTATATGTACTCCTGTATAAGAGAAATTTGCTGTGCCTCTGCATGTGTGTGTATGTGTGCGCGCATGCATGGGTCTTGCATGTGTGTGCTTGTGTGTGTGTGTGTGTCTTATGGAGACAGCCCAGCCAGCCAAGAGCACAGATTGACAGGAAATGGTGTTGTTGCTGCCTGATGGGTCATACCACTACCAGAATTCTGACGGGGGAGATGGATGTGCTGCAGACAGGGCACAGAGACCGGGCCAAAGTGGACCCTTCCGCATCCCTTTGTGTTGTGCTGAGCAGTATGGGACAACCGGCCAGTGGCTGCCTACTGTTTAACACTTGAAACGGTGTCTGTCTTATTTATTGATCATAGATGGGCTACTGATTCCCGATTGCATCTCTACAATTTCCTTAAATCTGGAACTCTATACAACCGGAAATCTTCCTCTTCAAAGTCAACATTCCAAATGGTATCCTATCCCCCCCCCAAAAAAAAACTTTAACCAGGGGTGTGGCCATGTTGGGTGTATGGTTCCATTTGGAACGGTCATTGAATGTGAAGAATGCTGTTTGTATTGCAGAGTTTCTTTGGATGTCCATATGGGAAACTGTAGTGAAGTGGAGATGAATCTCCCAGGCAGCAATGTGGGCAGGAGGTTCAGAACGCAAGTCATTCCTATTAGGAAACTACCATGTCTGCAATGCATATGGAAGACATCTGTCATCAGTGACCTTCTTCTTCAATCAAGCAGACGTATTTTATAAAGCCCTTCTCACGTCCATAGTAGTGGCATAGTGCTTATACAGGTATCCTGCCTACAATTCCAATGCCCAAGCTGTAAGATGCTTAAGCACGGTGGCTAGGAAAAGCTCCTGGAAAGGCTGGTGGAGGCAGGTGGGCTGTGGCATCAGGCAGAATCTAGACCAGCAACACAATTAGGTGAACAGGTAACATCAGGCAGAGGCCTGGTTGTAGTACCTAGGTCCTACTTAAAATCCAACCGGACACCTGAGAAATAAAACACTGTAGCCCCAGCAAGGCAGGAAACTCCAACCACTTTGCCAAGCAGAGCGCTGACCACTGAAGGCACACCAACCCAACAACCAACCACCCTGAGACAAGGCCGTGTATAGCCCAGAGTTCTGTCCTTCTGCACAAGCCCCAGAGGGTGCGACGTAGGACAGAAAGATCTAGTCAGTGACTCAACCACTCTAGTTGAGCACAGCGAAAAGCTTACACCCTCTTAGTGATGTGGATAAGCCGGTGACTCAGCCTGAGGAGAGAGGGCAGCCCGCCGGACAGAGACAACGAAGGCAGTTCATCAGAACAGCGTCTCGCTGTTCACCTTCAAACCCCTGGGCCAGGATATACTCAGTCATAATCCCTAGTGAAGATATGAGCAAAGACTTAAAGGTTGACACTTCATCAGTTTCATATTAACTACCGTATCATTCCACAAATATGTAGTTTCTATGAAAGAAAGCCCTGCCTCCTTAGAAATTCTAGCAACAGCATGGAGGCCTGCGTCTGGTAACTGTAGCAAATGTATCTATGGATCAGTTCAGAAGGATAAACTGGCAAGTCTATGTATTGTTCTTTAGGTGAACCTTGAACCCAGCCCTAGCCTTAACAGTAAGCCAGTATGGTAATGTTAACACTGGGATAATAATGATAGAATGGCAGGGTTCTAGTCAAGACCAGAGCAGCCATATTTAGCACAGATAAGAGCATTCCAGTGAAGCAATCTTAAATAAAAAGTGTGGTTGATATTTTTCTGCTGCCTTTTTGTACAATTTTTGCTATGTTAAAGATAGATTAGATTGAAGCTTCTCCTTGTTCATTGTAATGTTTTCATGTCCCTTTCAATGAACTACTTTCAGTCAGGTAAAGGCTTTAAACATGAACAACGTTATGACAGTGACCTAAAGCATTATATGTACTCCATAGGTAAGAGTTATTATCATTTTCTCTGTTTGTATACATTTTGTCTTATTTTCCTACTTCTCACAATTATTTTGTTTTGGGCTCAAGTTAATATTTGTTTTGGCAGTCAGACGAGCTTGTGAGAAATGTGTCCACTGTCAAGCTCACAACATGCATGTGGCGTGTGTGTGTGTGTGTGTGTCCATGCTAAGGGATGCGCAGAAGGGATTGAGCAATGTGAGTGGGAAAGATGCATAAGAGAGGAGTGAGAAGGATTCAAAGTAGTGAGCTAGGGAGATAGAGAACCCCATCTCATCCTCTTTTCCCTGGAACAGACAAAAGGAAGGGATTTAGGCTGGCATCTGGTTTCTGGGTTCAGTACAATGTTCTCTCGCTTTACATATATTCATATATACTGTATATATCTCTCACTCAGTCACTAACTAACTCTCTCTCTCTCTCTCTCTCTCTCTCTTTCTCTAACTGTCTGTCTGTCTCTGTCTGTCTCCCTGCCCAGACGTTAATATGGTTATGATTAGAGACGGGGGTTCAGGGAGGGAGGAAATGGGGGAGGTGTAACGACGAATGAAGAGAATGAAGAGGGAGAGAGCGTTTCATAAAGAGCCGAGGAGGCAGGGTTGTGTTTGTTTGTGTTCAGGCTGAAATATGAAACACAAAAGAAAGCCGGGGATAAAAAAAAACGGGGAGAGGCAAGCAAAGAATGGAATAAAGTTCTGTCGTCTTACCAAATCGGTCCCCTCCTAGCAGTGCAGGACACTGGCCCCCTCTCCTTGTATTCCCCCTCCCTCTTCTCTCTCTCTGTCTTTCTCTCCACCCCCTTCCTCTGGGTCCCCTCTGTCTCTCTCTCCACCCCCTCTCTCACTCAGACGGAGGCAGTTGGTTCGCTCTGCTATGCTGCGCCGCGTGTGTCTGGGACGCAGCAGTGAGAGAGAGAGAGAGAGAGAGAGAGAGGGCTGAGAGAGAGAGGGCTGAGAGAGCTGTTATTTAGGTCTGTTACTGCAGACAGGAGCAGCTCGCCCTAGGGCAGCAGGAGACCAGAGAGCAGCAACGATCTCAGAGCAGCAGATACGGCCTGAGCCAGGCAGGAACCAGCCCCGCATTCCACCCAAGGGGAAGGGGAACAGAAACACAAGTTCCTGCAGGGAAGAACAGCCGATAGTGAAAGAGAGAGAGAGAGAGAGAGAGAGAGAGGAAGGAAGGAAAAGGTGACAGGAGGCAACAACCCACCAGAGCTACAGGACGGGTCGTTGTTATCCTACAGTGGAGTGACCTAGCTACTCCAGGACGAAGGGAGAGCAGCAGGGTTTAGCTGTGTGGTCAGCAGGCCGGCCAGGGAAGGGAGGCCACCATGTTTGACTGTATGGAAGCTCTGGGAATGGGTCCACGCCAGCTCTATGATGTCACCAGCCGGGGTGCGTGCATGCTGCGGAAGGCTAACCCCTTTTTCACGGGGCTGGACCCCTTTGCCTGGACCGGCAGTGCCAGCATTCAGTGTAAGTCGATGGCATCCTGTTTGCATGTTCCGTGTCACGCTAAATTGCCGAACTACAAGTGCCATGTCTAAATTTGATCACTGTGTCGTACCAGGGATTTTTTCTTACACAGCAGGGTGTGCAAACTTTTATTGTGTTCCAGGGTTGTTTGAGGCTTTGCCTGAATCAAAAAATACATATCAGCCCCTTTTAAAGAGGTTCCTCCAAATGACAATAAACAGGTCCCATTACCGCGTGAGCATTTTCTTGCGGTGAGAAACTGGTTCAGTTTAAGACATGGCATCTGTGGCTGGCCTCAGTACGGACCACAGAGGTGCTCAGGGACGAGTTGTTTACGCCAGGCTGTTCTGCTCTCAGCGCTGCTAGTGGGCTGACTGCCTGGGGTGGAGGAGCTAGAGATCACCACAACAGCGTGCGCGTGTGTGTGTGTGTGCGTGCGTGCGTGTGTGTGTGTGCATGTCCGTTTGTGGACAGGACTTAGAGATTGGGACCGGGCCCTCTGCCACCTCTGCCCATCCTACCTACCCAACTCTCACCCCCGGAGCCTGTTGGGGCGACTCATCTAGCTGCCTTGGGGGATCTGGCTACTAGTACAGCCTGAGAGAGTCTCTGTGCCTGCTGTTGTTTGTTTGATTTCAAGGTGGATGCTGAACTGAACTACAGGTTACTGTGGCAATGCCAGACACCTGAGTTTTGACCTTGTAGGGTAACGTTAGGTTCTGTGTACAAAACAGAAAACAAATAAATAAGTACAGATGAGAGAGGAGAGAGAGGGAGAAATGTGACACTTTGGACATCATGTCACCCATACAGATTGGCCTTGGTCTTGTTCTCTTCACACTCACCTCAGTATCAGCTGAGGCTTGTCATGTGGAGACTAGAACGATTCTGCATGTAGTTTGTTTACGTATGAACCTCATTGAAAACTGTTTTTCTTGAACTATTTCTTTGAAGTTTTTTTTTCTGGAGGGGGCATGATTTTGGGTACCAAGTGTGTAAGGATATTTCTCTGGAGCTAAATAGATATAAATTAATAAGCAGATGAATTATTGAATGGATAAATGTATGAATAAATTAGTAACTCGGAATGTTTCTAGGCTTTAGAAGAGCCAAAGGGCCTTGCCAGCTTTCCTTGCTATTTTTTCTCCCTCTGTGTTCTTATTTAACTTCCCTCGCTCCCTCCTTCTCTTGCTCCCTCCTTCTCTTGCTCCCTCCTTCTCTCGCTCCCTCCTTTAGACTAGCTTTAACAACAGGCCTGTTTCAGACAGACAAAACTGAAGTCCGTTTCCACTGGTGTCCAAGGGTTTGTGTGGCTGGGAAACAGAGAGGGAGTTTGGAAAATAATAAGTGAGGGGGTGCTTTTCTCCTTCAGGGAGCAGGCTGGACACAACACACGCAAACTAGGGAAGAGTGGCTAGTTCTGTTGTTTCACACAAATGACATGCTCGCTGGCCTCTATTCGTGTATGCTCAATTTTGTTTTGTTTTTTGCGAAAACCTTTTTAAAAGCCAAGCCGATCCATTGGGGTTCTCGCTGAGCGTTGTTTTTCGGATTTTATTTGTTCAACCTTCTGCTTTTTTTGTTCCTTTTTGCGGGCTCTTGTGGGGAGTCATCTGTCTTCATTACTCGTGGAGACACCAGCGTTTCAGTGGCTGTCATGCACACTGGGTTCTCTTTAATGAAGACAAATGCCCTGTCAGGATGGGGGAGGCTGAGGGGGCTCCTTGCAGACCAGTCAGACAGCCTTCCCTTTTTTCTTTTTCTTTTGCTCTTCTACATTATTCTGCTCTTCTGCTCTAATCTTCCCTGTGCTCCTCTCGTCTCCCCTATCCCACAGCCAGCAATTTGTTTATTTAGACATTCAGAGACCTCTCTAGTCTTTTACCCAGATCCACACACACACATACACACACACACACATTTAAAAAGTAGCCAGTCAGGTTCCAAGTTATTTTCTTTTTGTTCTTTGTTCCAGGAAATCAAAGAGATAGTTTAGAGAGAGAGCAACAGAGGTTGGGTTGCCCTGAGGGTAGGGAGAGTGCAGAAAGATTGGTCGACATTGCCGTGTGTGTGTGTGTGTGTGTGTGTTTGGTGTTTGGTTTCAGCCCAATAACCTTAGAGAAATGGCCCTATCCCACAAGAGGAGCTGCAATACACTCCTTACTGAACCAGTCGCCTCGCATTGTTCTCTTCAATGAGGCAGATGAATTGATGTTTGAGTCAGATCTCTCATTAGGCCTGGCCAGCTGCAGAACACCGGGACCACTGTCTCAAACGGCACCATATTCCCTACATACAAGTGCACTACTTTTGACCCGACGGCAATGATCTATGGTCCCTGGTCAAAAGTAGTGTACTATAAAGTGAAGAGGGTGGACGTTTAGGACATTACCAGGCAGTGAGCTGAAGAGCTAAACCCTCAAGTCAAGACGCTGGACGAGGACCGCTCTACTCTTCTGTCACAGCACTAACAACAACCAGAGCTTCTTGACTCTTGTCTTGTCAGCGGTTTAAAGCACAGCACAACCTTTTTTTTTTTGTCTTTGTCGTAGACATTCTTTCGGGTTTGTTTGTGTGACAACTAAAAACAAATGAGTTCATAGAGATTTTTTTAATTAAAATGTTTGGTCACAGAACTCTCCGCAAGAGTATTTGATATTGCTTTGAAATCGTGACATTACTGGAAATGATGATGTTCAATTAATTCATTTGTGGTTAAAGTTAAAGAAATGTACAAATGTGAATCTGACATTCAAATGTCATCAAACATTTTTACTTAAAAAAACGTATTTGGAAATCAATTTGGTTGGATTTTGGATTTCCAGTGTCTGAAGTGTCATTGTCGTCCGGGTAGAATCAAGGCAACTTTTCATGCTGGTCGTGATAGTTTTCATGTGTTCCGTGGTGGTTGGAGACCTCTGCGCTTTTGTGTCCAGTGTCAGAGGTTGCAGAGAGGCCGTTGGCTGGCCAGTGTCAGCCACACACCATGTGTGGTGTCCTTGTCTGCCTTTTGAGGAGGAGAACAGCCTTTCAAATGGCTGTTATTGTGTACTGCTCTTAAGGGCTTGCCTGATGTCATGTAGCTGCTAGCAGTGATATGTCAGGGCTGAAAAGGAAGGAAAATGTGGTAATTATTTAGACATGTCAATACATTAGAAATCACTCAAATGGCGTAGTCGATGTCATAATATGAAATATTTCCGACTTTTCATCATTCTTAATGTTCTTGTTCTTACAACAATGAAAGCAATAAAAAAACCTGCAACCTAGATTACATTTGTTTTTATTGTTTTACATTTTTGGGGGGAATTCTTACAGTTCTTTCTGTTCAAACATCACACATATTGCACTGAGCATTTGATTTTATTTCTTGGGGGCCAGCTGGCTAAAACCAGTGAAACTGTCCCATTTTTTTTTATTTTAAAATGTAAGAACTATTTGTAACATCATCACCTTTTGAAGAGCACAATTAGAATTACACATTGCTCGGTAGTCATGCAAAACATTTGGCACTTTAGCTAACCTCCATTGTTTGGTAAATAAAGTACATTACATTTCCAGTATGTTTAGCCAACTTACAATGTTTCTAGCTACAGCTACAGTTAATAAAGTAAGTATTATCAACAAAAAGAAAATGGCTAAAAGCCCACTTCTGCTGACTGCTAGGTGAGCCCTTCCTTCCTAAATTGACGCACTTTAATATTAGCGATGAAATAAATAAAGATGTTGACTGATGTAGTGAGGCTACCACCATATCTAAAATGACATAGTGATGTATGTTTAGGCTACTAAACAAGAAATGCCTATTTTGTTGGGCTACCTGCTATATTTTTCTGATGATAGAGCAAAACGTGCCCATTGTTTTTACATGGAACAATGCATTATTTTATAGTTCTTCCTTTGCACTTGAGGTACAACCATGTATCATCACTATAGTAATACAATAAGGAGGGAGGCCATTTTGGAGATAATGGAATCGACACGTTTCGCACCAACATTTCTACCATCCTGAACATCTCTCAGCTCTCTTGATTTTCCCGTTCTAACATTCAGTTAAATAGTAAATCCGTTCCTGTCTGCCTGCTTTATATCCCAAGCCTTGTGGTTTATTTTCAGATGGATAAATGTTGGTGTACCTAATAAACTGGCAACTGAATAGGTATTCACAGTCATATTATATGGTAATTACTGATGACATACTACTTACTGATGACAATCAATCAACATGTACACATGCCCCCCCCCACATACAGGACCACTACACACACATACCCCCCCCCCCACACACACACACACACACACATATGCCCCTCCACTCACACAGAACCACTCCACACAAACGTCTTTGTTTTCTTTCTGGTGTTCAATGTGAATTGATGAGCTAATTGAAACAGGCCCTATATCTATGTGGCTGGGAAAGAAGAGCAGCATGTGTTCTAAATGGAACTCTATTCTTGATAAAGACTACTTGGGCTCTGGTCAATGGTCATCCACAGTACAGAAAACAGGGTGCCATTTGCAACGCAGTCATCACCCAAGTGGTTGCTGTGACCACTGTCACACTGAGCAGCTCAGATCATTCTCTGCTCTATTGGAACTCTGCGTATCATTCCCTGTTCTAAAGGAACTCTGCTTATCATTCTCTGTTCTAATGGAACTCTTCAGATCATTCTCTGTTCTATTGAAACTCTGCGGATCATTCTCTGTTCTAATGGAACTCTGCAGATCATTCTCTGTTCTAATGGAATTCTGCAGTTATTTCATTATAATTACAAAAGATTCAATTAAATGATTAGAATCCCTCAGGGGTCAGGACTGTGAACAGATAGCAGGCTGGTTGGTTAGGAGGGATGGTGTGTGTGTGTTTCTTGTGTATTTCGTGTGTGTTTCGTGTGTGGTCGGCAGTGGAGTTTGTGTGTGCATGTGTGTTAAATGTTCCCTCTTGTATCTGTGTGAGTGATATTTTAGTAAAATACTTTGGGTCCTTGAATGTTTTCATTTATTATTGTTGTATTATTATTTGTATATATATCAGCTTCTCTATGTGTGTGTGTGTGTGTGCGTGTGTGTGAAAGACTTGGGGTGGGGAGAGGAAACAGTGTTTTGGTCAGCAGGAGGAATGTGGACCATCAGTTCTGGACTGTTGCATTGCCCTGTGGTATAAATCCTGTTGATCCTATCAAGAACATGTCAAATGAATGTGTTCAAGTTAAAAGGCTTAAG
This sequence comes from Esox lucius, assembly GCF_011004845.1. Classification (NCBI taxonomy): domain Eukaryota; kingdom Metazoa; phylum Chordata; class Actinopteri; order Esociformes; family Esocidae; genus Esox; species Esox lucius. The sequence continues at coordinate 28,857,804 of NC_047580.1, read as the reverse complement.
TAGTCAGCTGATTCAAGATCATTGCACCGTAATTGATATGACCAAGGGAAAACACAAACCTTTTTATTTCAAACAGACATTGTGTGCGACACAGATATGCAGGCCCCAGCTCTAATCCTTCACACAGTGCTGTGTTAGGTCAGGGAGGAATCCTGGCCACAGACTTTTTATAGACAGTACGGGCTAAAAATAAGACACTTTACAGATCCAGTGCTGGCTGTAAGTTCTTGTAAGGCCTGTCTATCTATCCGTCTGTCAGTCTGGCTGGCTCTGTGTGGTTGTTGAACTTGGGTGTGAATGTGAAGGTGTAAATCGACACCTGTGTGCCTGTGTTTGCATGTTTGTCTGTGCTAACTTTTGTCTATGTGATCCACAGACAGACAGGGTCAGGTTCAGCTCGCTGTGCCAGGCTAGATTCCACGGTGCCCCGTGTTGTTCTGGGGTTTTATATTTGTTCACACAGCGGCACCACACTGTAAAACCCGTTTGTCTGTCAGTCCAACCACAGTACCTGGATGGGCCCCCTGTTCATGCACTGTTGGCCTTCTCACACACAATCACTGCACTCCACGCAGTAAACCACATCAATGACAAGTAACACAGATGTCAGCCTACATGTATGGGAACAGTTTCCAGATCTGTTTTGCTGTCTAGCTAACGTAGTCATCGCAGACATCATTGAAACAGACGTTATTGAATCAGGCATGAATTTAGCATTTGGGAAGACAGCTGATACCTTTAGATTAGTTTTTTCTTTACGTTAAGTCATTTAGAGGATGATCCTGTGTGTCACATGATTGGGTTTGTTTTGTAAAAGTGTTAGTTCACCACTAATGTTATTTGATGCTCAACATTGCAAAACCAATTTTACTTTTTTTAATGTCAGTGAATCATTTTAATTTTGAATATGAAGAAAACTGACATAGACAAGTACATAGACCCCCCCCCCCCCACCCCCCACGAGAGTGTAGTACTTGGTTGCACAGCCTTTAGCCAAAATAACTACAGAACAAGTCTTTCACTGAACTTGCTGTATGTTTCCACTGGCTGTTTGACAGTTTGGCCTAGATTTCAGCAGCAAACTGCTCTAATTCTTAAAGGTCCCTCTGGTTACATGATAAGCATTGAAATTGCCGAGCTCATCCGAAAACACAGTGTTTTTCAAAGAGTCCTCAGTCTGTCTCAGACATATCACCACCAGTCCAAATCAAAATGAGGTGTGCAGCGGGTCGTTTGGCCAGGAGGATACACTGCTCTGTCTGTTTTATTAAGCTGGAATCCCACGTCACTCTTATTTTGTTTTCTAAAGCAATGATTTGTTTGTAGGGGACATTTGTGATGGAAAGAGATTTTAGGATGGATGATTTGACATGAACGCAACTTTAACGGTTTGTGAGACATCGCCGTTCGCTCATTGGCCAACCGAAAACCCCCAAGATGTAGTCTTGTTGAGTAGGCTTTCTGAGAAGTTAAATCAGGCATTCCTTTAGTAGTTAGGGTCTTTCTATATTTACCAACCATCAAATGGAACGTTCAGCTAAAACAACACTGTCTAGGATCAATTATGGCAGAGAAAAATGCATGAATACAGAACAATGCTGTGTGGTCCTGCTGTTACTGGCTGCCTGAAATGTAAGACCTTGTGAAATGAGTAGATTATCAAGTGTACTACGTCCAAACAACAGTTCTTCCAGCAGGACAATCCCAAACAAACGTAATAAGCACCCTGGAAAGAGCTCCAGAATCTCCTAACCGTAGCCTAAACCCACATTAAGCAATGAGTCAGACTGTTTTGCCCAACTACACCGAAGGTCTGGTTGAAAAACGAGTCAAACTTGGCCTCCATTCCTAAAAAAGAAAGTTATGAGACATTCTCGGCCAAATCGTTATTGGATTAATCAACTTTTTTCTTGTTTTGTTTTGCTGAACGACTGTCTCCCACAGGACATTCCCCCACCAGTCCTGAGCATCCCGGCACCAATGGCTGTGACGTTGTAATGGGACAGCGTGGGGCATGTCACAGCGGAGCTCTGGCTGAGACAGAGCAAGGCAGTTACTTCTTCATTTTAGCAAGTTTTTTGTTCTATAAAACTGATGAAGGCTTATGGAATAGATGTTGTGACAGGCTCATGCTATGCGTTGCCATGTTGCCAATAGCCTGGGGATGAGGTTATGAAAGTGTCCAAGATCCCGTGTAGCACACTTGAGTTAGGCCCTGGAGCTTGTAACACCAGGGTTCTGGGTTCGATTCCCACCACAAAAACGTAGGTAAAATAATCAGGCTCACAGAACAATAAATGACACTACCACACATATGGTACCAACATATTCCCCGACACAGTGTGATAACAGAGCTTGGTTTGACACAGAACCGCGGCTTGGTTTGACACAGAACCGCGGCTTGGTTTGACACAGAACCGTGGCTTGGTTTGAATGGTTCGCGAACAAATCCAGTACAACGGAAAAGTCCAGGAGTTCTGTTCAGGTCCCCCCGAATCCTTTCACAATTAATATGGCTTGTTGGGCAGCACACAGGAAACAGATTCTGCCACCACCCATCCCCGTTGGCTTTCTACTCGTTTACTGTTAGTGGGGTGTGCCCGGGAGGCACTTTCCCTCCGCTGGCGAGGTTTGGGCATTGGGCAGCCGGGCAGCTGTGTGTGTGTGTGTTTGTGTGTCAGTCCAGAACCATGTGTGAGCTCAGTGTGAAGGGAGGGGTTCTCCACCCAGCGTGTTATTGACTGACGACTTGGCTCCAACGTTGCTAGGACCCACTGTTATGAGAGGCCCGGGCCAGACACGGAGGGGGGGGGGGAGGGAGGAGAGCGAGGAGAGACCCAGGGAGGAGGAGGGAGGAGACTGACAGTGTACACTGTGTGAATGGGTTGTGTTTACGAAGCGGACAGACAGTGTTTGGCATGGACTGTTGGTGGTGTGGATTCATTCCAGTTATCTCAGCAGAATGTAGCGGAGTGACCCGGGCTTGGTTGGGGCATAGCAGTTGTGATGTGTTATCTGCTGTGTGTGTGTGAGTGTGTTAATCAGTTGTGAACAAACACACACATGCACAAATGTAAAAAAAAGAAAATAATCATTCCGGCCGCGCATGTAACCCAAGGCTGTTCTTAACCTCCAAAACCCAGTTAAGAACAGATGTGTTGCCATGCCTGGAAAGCATGTTGTTGTGTGTTCAGGTTTTTCTAACCTGCTGGGTGGACCGATAATCTGCTCGAGGATAGTAAAACAATGAAAAATCCAAATAATTTTATAGTCTCTACAGACCATCAGAATGCTGACAGTTTAGAGGAAACATCACAGCTACATTCATACCCAGGAGCTCACTTCACATGCTCAGGCCTGGTCCTTGGCGTGATCTGGCCTGGTCCTTGGCGTGATCTGGCCTGGTCCTTGGCGTGATCTGGCCTCGTCCTTCATGTGATCTGGCCTGGTCCTTCATGTGACCAGGCCTTGTCTTTCCTTCCTAAGGAGAATGGTTGTTAAACCTCTTTAATGTAAGCCAGCACCTCTGACAAAGCCACCAGGGCGAGAGAGAGAGGTTGAGGAAAGCTGTGTTGGTTCCAAATAAAAAGCTGTCATGGTTTAGCTTGTTAATGGGGCAGATCTGTGTCTAAAGTGACACGCCATTGGTACGGTTTAGGTTATGCTTGGGTTTAGGGCTTAGGTAAAGTTTTTGGAGTGATGTTAGGGTTAAGGTCTAAAGTGACACGCTGTTGGTACAGTATTAAATGTAGGCAAGTTCAAAATCTGTTTGTTGTCTTCAGTTGGCACATAGGGTCCATCTCTGGTTATGTGCAGCACCAACATTTGAAACTAAACTACATGGGGGACTTTTTTCATATTTCAGTTGAGTGCGTGTGTGCGTGTGCGTGTGTGCGTGTGTGCGTGTGTGTGTGGGTGTTTCCAGATCATTTAGTCTGCCGAGAGTCATACAGAGTCAGTGTCATCTCTGATGCTTCCGCTTGGCACAGCAGCCCCTCCCATACTGAATTGTAAAAGGGAGTGTTGGGCAACCACTTCCCTCTCTCTTGTTAGCTGGTTGCCAAGCAAAACTGAAAAACATGAGCGATACGCATACAGAAATGCATCATTTCTCTTTTTTCTGTTGCTCAAAGCGGAACTTTCTCAGGCCCGATTTTGCCCTCTGACTTGTCCTTGTGAATGTACCACTGCCAGGACAGAACAACTGCCAGCAGGGGAAAGTCATAGCACTACTGCTGAAGGTTGCATCTTAAATGAAACACTACACTCTACTTAGTGTATGTTTTCACAGGCCACATAGGCTTGCCACAGATGATTTGGTTAGAAATAGGGGCACTATATAGGGAAAGGAAAGAGTATTTAGGATGCACCCTGACTCTTTACCACTTCAAATCACATATCACATTAACGGCAGGTAGCCACATTCTCACTGGCTCCTCCATCTCTCTGTTTCTATGTCTGTCTCTGTCTGTCTCTCTGTCTGTCAGTCTGTCTCTCTATCTGTCTCTCTGTCTGTCTCTCTCTCTATTTGTCTGTCTCTCTGTCTGTCTCTCTCTCTCTCTGTCTGTCTCTCTGTTTGTCTCTGTCTGCCTCCGTTTCTCTGTCTGTCTCTCTGTGTCTGTGTTTGTCTCTGTCTGTCTGTCACTGTCATCTCTGGAACTTGCAAATGCCCTGTAAACTGAGTTGTTAAATAATCCTGATTCCAGATCCTACAGTTAATGTCATACAGTTTGACATGACAGTGACTTTAGGATTGACATGGCAGCATAAACAGTTCTGGAACCAGCCTACAGATACAAACAGGAATGGAGTTCCTGGAAGTACAGGTCTGGGTTCTTCACTTGATCACCTTGTGGAAGAACCTTCCCTGCAATGCAGGGAATCTAAAACCTGTAGTGTGAGCAGTGTTTAAAAAGGCTTCCAAAATGTAGGATTTCCACTTGAAAATGTTAGCTTCTCCAAAAACGTCCATCCAATATAATCCACACAATAATTCACATTTCCTGTTGCTGCTAGATATTCTGCGGTAGGAAACTTTCTCAGGGTCAGGATCTAGTGGAGGATATGGGTGATGGGGGCTGTGGTTAATGTTGGGACACTGTCACAAGGAAACATTGAGCTGAGTGAAAGACAAAGGCCTGAGTTAAAGTAGAGGAAGTGGTTGCGTGTGTGTGTTTGTGGGTGTGTGGCTGCGTGTATTTGTGGGTGTGTGGTTGTATTTGTGGGTGTGTGTATGTCTGTGAGTGTGTGTGTGTGTTTGCCATGCAGCGTTGGGGTTTTTACTTAAATATGTTTTGCAGGTGGCCTCAAATGATCCAGTGCTCTAAGATAGGCTTTCTCCTCTATCTTTTATTACTTTCCTGTCCAACAAACCCTAAAATGTATTAAAAAATATATGTTAAAAGAGAATATGTAGAGGAAGATCACTAATGGCAGACAATTATAAGATTGGTTAAATCAATGGAGAGAGCAGAGCCTACGTCCCAACTCTGAAGTCCAAGTTGAAATGTATATGATTTAGAGTAAGAGTTAGGATTAGGGAAGCAGTCAAGGATAGAGTTAGGATAAGGATAGCTGTCAAGAGTAGAGTTAGGATTAGGGTTACGGTTGCAGTAAGAATTTGGTTCAGGGTCAAAGTTAGAGTTCAGGGTTAGAGTTAAGATTAGGGTAGTTAGGATAAGGTTAGGGGTTAGGTTAGAATTAGGATTAGGTCAGGGGTCAACGTTAGAGTTAGGATTAGAGTGGGGCTCAAGGTTAGAGTTAGGACAATGATTTAGAGAAGGAACAAGCCCAAACCATGGTCCCAAATGTTTTGGAGGCACGGAGCTTGTACAAACGTGAAGTTAAACTCCCACGTTCCGTGCGAGCACGTGCACGACATGCGGCCCTCATGTGTTCCTACAAACAACAGGCTAAGGACGGCTGCCAGGGCTTTGGTCTGTGGTACTTTCCTCAGTAGTCAGCTGTTGTGAGTGCTTCTGTTGTTGTTTACGTTGTACTCTGTTCTCTCACATCCTGCCGCAGTGGGCTGCCTGCTGCGAACACTTCTACTTTTCAGGTTTCTATTGTTGTGGGGAGGAAGCAATAGCATTTGAATGAGCTGCAGCAGCTTGAGCTGCCCTGAGAGACAGACAGGTGAGAGCTGGTGAGCCAGTGGGGATGGGAACCCCAGGAGGACAGACCACGACCCGGGGATCTGTACACAGCCACCGCCGGAGAAGACCTCCCTCTCTGGCTCCATACTTGTTGCCAGATGAGCAATCGGCCGAGTCTCACATGTCGACATTCACTTATCTGCCTCCAACAATATCTGCCCTCTTACATCTACCCACTTGCTGCGATCCAGTCTGATCTGAACATTACGTTCCTTTTCAAACACGCCAACTCGTGATACACTGCTGAAAAACAATGAAGTTGCAACTTTATTTGAAGAGATATTTGCTTGGAGTAAGTGAAATAATTTAACCATGGAACAATACTAAAACCAATGGGGGTTATCTAATACGACTTTAGATTGTTAAGAAAAACGTACTCTATTATAAGGATAGTTAGGTTTTTAACCTGAAGGCGACAAATATACCATTTTTTGCAGTGTGTTTGTCCTCTGTTCTCCTTGGCCTGGTCCTCCTACGGTCAGGGTGTCTGTGACCGTTGGGACCCCTTTCATTGGGCATGGTTGGCGACCTGCTCTGGTGTCTTCTGAGCTGTTCTGTTTGAAAATCCCATGTTTAACGGGCCACTGTGGCGAAGGTGGTCGAGAAGGTGGTCGAGTTTCTCCATGATATAGGTTAACTTGTCGCTTGTCGGCTTGGCCGACTGAATCAGAGCCCAGAATCAAAAGGTCCTTCACGAGGTGTTTTTACAAAGAAAGGCTGATTTGAAGCCTTGTGCCGTGTGCCCGGCTTGGATCGCTGCCTTGTACTGCAACTCCAGGGCCAATTCCACTTTAACGCGGCCCCTAAGGGCACCGGGAGTCCCTCCTACTTCCTGTCTGGCCATGCTTCTCTGGTCCGTGGTGTGTCTGAGGTGTGTTGGTGTGTGTGCACCTAATTCTGCAAGTATCATAAAAACAACCACACCTTATTTATTTTACCAAGTAACTTCAGTGAGAACATTCTTGTTTACAGCAATGACCTGGGAGCTATTAGGGTTTGAGGTTTGATCTCACAGCCCTAATGGTCATACACTCTGCCACATTCATGGAACAGGGAATGTACTGTGCATGTCAATGGAAGAGTGGATCTCTGACTTTCTCTCAGACGACGTGTATGAACACGTGTGTGTATGTATATTTCGTGACTTTGTGCTGGTTATGACAGCGGGGTGTAAATTCCTGTTGGGTGGGTCAGGTTTATGGGTTCTCTGCTACCTCCTGTCCATGTTCCCCTCCCTTCTCCTCTTCTCTTCTCTCCTCTCTGCTCCTCCCCTCTCTTCTCCTTCCCTCTCCTCTCCTCTCCTCAAACTCTTCTCCTATCCTCTACTCTGTCTGGTGAGCCAACCGATCTCCTGGACTGCCGCCCAGTTTTATCACAGACCTCCTTTCAAAGGCAGCAGGCCTCGAAGGGCCCCTTTACAGGCAAGGCTTGGGGGTGAGAGGAGTCTGTGCGTGTGTGTGTGTGTGTGTGTGTGTGAGTGTTGGGAGAAAAAGGGAGAGGGTTCACAGGTAATGAGCATTCTGACAGCTGTTGAAAAGATATGCTACCGCTCAGCACCTTTAATGAAAGAGAGCACCCCCCGACACATGCATGCACACCCCCCCATTCCTTCGTGTCTGGGTAGGTACCCCACACAGTGTGTACCTGTCTGGCTCAATAGAAAACTGACTACCCAAGTCAAAAAGGTGGGCAATGATTTTATTGGGATATTAAAAATGCAGCCTGAACAGCCGTGTCATCAGTATTGCTGACACCGTCCAGGCGGGACGGATGTCTGTGGTCAGAAACCAAACTGTCGGCTCATCTAATAGCCGTGACACTGTAGCGGGAGATTATAAAACACTTAATCAGATCCTCCGGAGTGTGGGGGCGTGTGACGAAAAGAGGAAGGAAACATGCATCTGCCGCAGGGCCTTTTAAAAGACAGGAAGAGGAGGGCAGACAGAGGGGGCAAGAAGAGCAAGAAGACAGTGAAAGAGAGAAAGAGAGGTAGAGGAAGAGAGAGGTCGGTTCAACTATCTTAGCGGCTGCCTCCGGTGCACTGCTGCAGCACGGGTTCAAATCCCCACTGTCTCTATACACGGGTTCAAATCCCCACTGTCTCTATACACGGGTTCAAATCCCTACTGTCTCTATACACGGGTTCAAATCCCCACTGTCTCTATACACGGGTTCAAATCCCCACTGTCTCTATACATGGGTTCAAATCCCTACTGTCTCTATACACGGGTTCAAATCCCCACTGTCTCTATACACGGGTTCAAATCCCCACTGTCTCTATACACGGGTTCAAATCCCTACTGTCTCTATACACGGGTTCAAATCCCCACTGTCTCTATACACGGGTTCAAATCCCCACTGTCTCTATACATGGGTTCAAATCCCTACTGTCTCTATACACGGGTTCAAATCCCCACTGTCTCTATACACGGGTTCAAATCCCCACTGTCTCTATACACGGGTTCAAATCCCCACTGTCTCTATACACGGGTTCAAATCCCCACTGTCTCTATACACGGGTTCAAATCCCCACTGTCTCTATACACGGGTTCAAATCCCCACTGTCTCTATACACGGGTTCAAATCCCCACTGTCTCTATACACGGGTTCAAATCCCGAACACACACTGAAACATGGAGCACTGAGAACGGACATGTTGTGTGTAGTGAGGTATCGGAGTGAAACGGGCTGTATTGTGCTCTTCCCTCCCGGCAGAGGCACAGTGGCGGTCACGGGGAGAGATGCCAGGGCCTCTCGTGGACACTCCGCTCATTGTGCCAGCTTGTCTCTCAGCCCCACTGTGTACACAGACTCCTCTCAATCTGGTGCCCTTCTGCCAGTCTGTCTGGCCTCCCTGTCTGGTCTTCACCCCTTGACACTTCTGGGTGTCTCTCACACGCACACACACACACACACACACACGCACGCGCGCGGTACACACAGACAACATATACAGACACACATGACTCACTGTCTGGCCGTAACGTACAAGGGGAAGAAAAGACAGCTTCAGGCTTGTCTTCTAGCTTTCCTGGGTGAAATAAAACACACTCCTACATGCCCCCACATGTAGCCTACTACTACACCACCACCGTCAGTTTTTTACTACTACACCTCCTTCTGGACTCTAATACTACACCGCCGTCTGGTTTCTACTACTACACCCCATGTGTTTTTTACTACTACACCACCTTCTGGTTTCTACTACTATACCACTGTTTGGTTTCTACTACTACACCCTCATCGGGTTTTTACTACTACACCGCCTTCTGGTTCCCACTTCTACAGGAACATCTGTTTTTTACTACCGCCCCTCCTTCTGGTTTCTACTATTACACCACATTCTGGTTTCTACTATTACACCAACTTCTGGTTTCTACTATTACACCACCATATGGTTTCTACTATTACACCACCTTCTGGTTTCTACTATTACACCAACTTCTGGTTTCTACTATTACACCAGCATATGGTTTCTACTATTACACCACCATATGGTTTCTACTATTACACCAACTTGTGGTTTCTACTATTACACCAACTTCTGGTTTCTACTATTACACCACCATATGGTTTCTACTATTACACCACCTTCTGGTTTCTACTATTACACCAACTTCTGGTTTCTACTATTACACCAGCATATGGTTTCTACTATTACACCACCATATGGTTTCTACTATTACACCAACTTGTGGTTTCTACTATTACACCACCTTCTGGTTTCTACTACTACACCACATTCTGGTTTCTACTACAACACCACATTCTGGTTTCTACTACAACACCAAAGTACAGGCCAAGCTGTGTCGTGTAGACGTCCATTGGACTGTGACAACGGGTGGACGTCCAGGGGGCATTCCAGAGGCTCGTTTTTTGTTTACAAGGGAGCTACATTTGCAAATCAAATGGAGTCCATCCAGTAAGGAGGTACCGGGCCAGTCCGCTGACTAGAGGACCGCCCACACTCAGCTGAGATGACACCGTTCTATTTGCATATGGCAGGCATACACACACATATACGTAAAACAAGAACACAATTCAAGCACGTCCACTCCTTCACTTCCTCACATGCTGAGGCTCATGGGACAGTGTCCCAGCGTTCAGTCACACCCACTAACACCCACTCACCCCCAGTCACGTAGATGTGCAGGCCGTCCGTTGTGAAACAGTGGGTGTTTTCTCTGCCAGTATGTCATACGCTAGCTAGTTAAAGTCAGTCTTGTGCAACGACCGACACAATGAGGAAGACAGCCGTGCCTCACAGCTGCTTTTGAAAACACACCGTACATGTCAATATCGCTCCTCTTCTCTCCTCTCCAATCGTTCCCTCTTCATTTTTTCCCATGTCTTTTCTTCCCTCCTCTGTTCTCTCTCTCTCTCTCCTTCTATCTCATCTGGTGAACTTCAGTGGAGGTCGACTGGCCCAGTTGACATTAACCTAGAATTGAATGTAATTGACCTAGTTGCGATTGACCTTCAGCTGAGCGTCTATTTCTGTCTAATTCACTTACATTTCACATCCAATGAGGTGCAGGGATGTCAGTCATATATCGGCAGATAGTGTGTGTTTGTGTGCTCCCAATGTGTGTGAAGGTGCATGGGTTCCTGTGTGTGTTTCTGTTTTACTCCAACTAGGTTTCATTCCAACTAGGCCAATTGCGGACTTGAGTGCTCCTTATTTTACTATTTCACCTTGTTTTTTCTGGTGAGAACTGGAGGATCCTCTGAAGTGTTCGCAAATCTGGTAACAAATCAAGGAAAATGTATGTAAATTTGTCCGACCATCACTTTGACAGGAAGCTTCAAGTTTAGGATAAGGGTTGGACTTAGAGTTAGGGGTTAGAATTTAGGTTAGGGGTTATTATTATTTTTTTAATGGTGCTAAATTGCCGGTCCTTATCTTGATATAGTAAAACCAACGTCTGTGTGAGTGAGCCGGCCTGCGTGTGTGTGTGCGCGTGTGTGCGTGTGTGTGTGTGTGTGTGTGTGTGGGTACGTGTATGACTCTAGGATTAGTGCAGGCCAGGACAGTGCAATAAGACCACTTGTGTACAGAGGCCACTGAGAGAAGATGATTAGGGGTGAAAGGATTCTTAGCAGCAAATAAGCAGTGTCTACTGATAACTGAAGTATACCCACGTCTTTCTGACACCCCCAGAAACCCACCCACCTCTACTGTCATCCATCACCCGTTCTGCTGCTCTCCAGAGAGGGATTGTTATGCAAATTTAGGCCCAGGCTTTAGACCTGATAAGGGGGCCTCTCATTTCAGAGACATTTGTTTTCTAAATAGAGATGAGCTAGGTTTGGGAGACTGACAGAGACCTGAGGAGAAAGGCAGGCAGGAAGAGACAGGAGGAGAAAGACAGGCAGGGACAAGAGACAGATAGACAGGCAGGGACAGGAGGCGACAGACAGACAGGTAGGGACAGAAGACAAAGAGACAGGCAGGGACAGGGGGAGAAAGGCAGACAGGAAGAGAGTGGAGGAAACAGGCTGGCATACAGAGACAGGAGGAGACAGACATATGTGTGTATATGTGTGTGTATGTGTGTGTGTGTATGTGTGTGTGTATGTGTGAACAGGAGTCATGTTCTATTCTACTACTGCAGGAACCAGTTTCATTTGTTGACAGATCCTGATGGATTTGTCGGTCTCCTGCCATCCCAGTTTCTCTCTCTCTCTGTATCTCTACCTTCATCAACCCATCTTTCTGTCTGTCTTGTTCCATCTCTCCACCACTCAGACACTGTCAGTCAGGATCCATTTCTTGACGCCACAAAGTGTTTGTTCTTTTCAAAAGACCTGTCAGAGCAGAGATCTAGAGTCTCATTTGCTACTATTATTATTGCATAAACACACCAGTTCACGTCACGTTCACTGAACTTCCCCAGTATTTATTACATCTAGGGCTAATTCCCCATTGCCTAATTAATGTGTTGCCATGGATCAGATAACAAGTAGTGCACTATGTACATATACTATAATAGAGCACTATATACATATACTATAATAGAGCACTATGTACATATACTATAATAGGGCACTATATACATATACTATAATAGAGCACTATATACATATACTATAATAGAGCACTATATACATATACTATAATGATGAGTAAAGCACTATATACATATACTATAATAGGGCACTATATATATAGATATATATACTATAATAGAGCACTATATACATATACTATAATAGAGCACTATATACATATACTATAATAGAGCACTATTTACATATACTATAATGACGAGTAGAGCACTATATACATATACTATAATAGAGCACTATATACATATACTATAATAGAGCACTATATACATATACTATAATGATGAGTAAAGCACTATATACATATACTATAATAGGGCACTATATACATATAATATAATAGAGCACTATATACATCTACTATAATAGAGCACTATATACATATACTATAATAGAGCACTATTTACATATACTATAATGACGAGTAGAGCACTATATACATATGCTGTGTAATAGTAATGTAATAATATTATAATTTAAAAAAAATCTGTAACTGCAGGCACTAGTCAGTATCGATGGTCATCTTGTTGAACAAGGCTATCCCTGTGAGTGGGCTACACCTGCCCCTCCCTCTTTGTCCCTTGCTTTCCTCTGGTATCCTAATTTTATCATTTTATGCACCATGTTCTCTTTCTTTTTGAAGTCCCCCTACTCTCGTAAAATGTCAAGCTGGTGGCTTTGTCTGAGGCCAGGGTGTGAGTGACAGGGGAGTTTGGTGTAGGTTAAGTTCAGCCTAGCCCTGTGGTTTCCATGAAAGGTCCTACGGGGAGGACGGGGCAGTAAAAGTTCCTCCCTGTTTTATTTAATTTTATGATTGGAGTTGCTTTTTTACGTCCCGGGTCTACAGCTGGTGGTCTCAATGGCTGCCCAAGGTGACTGGATCCTAATAAAGGCCTGGCCAAGGTGACTGGATCCTAATAAAGGCCTGGCCAAGGTGACTGGATCCTAATAAAGGCCTGGCCAAGGTGACTGGATCCTAATAAAGGCCTGGCCAAGGGAGGTGGGGCCTCCAGCCCAGCCCTGAGACTGGCTTTATAGGCCAGCTTACAAGTCGTCTCCGCTATTAAACCCAGCAGAACTCAGGAATTTAGGGCCAGGAAACAAAAGAAAAATGGGGGTTTGTGTGTTGGAGTTTGGAAGCCAGGGCTGGGGGTAGGGTTTAAAGGAGAATGTCATTATTTTACAGCTTTATGTTAGAAGGTTCCTCATCTGGAGTGTAGTCAATGGGCCAAGAAAAGTGTAATCCATTGTTCTGTTTCTAAACAGCAATTAAAATCTTTAACTAACTTTAGCCACCACTAGCTAGAAATCTATGGAAGCATGTAAAAATAACATAGTAACCAAGTCGCATAAAATCAGCTCCATATTTGCTTTTGATGTTAATTAAATGTGATTTGGCGATTAAAAAAAAGAATAAGCTTGCACATCCTCTTTAGTTCAACTGATACTTAAGGTGGAGTTGGAGAAAAAAAAATGAAATGAAAGAAAACTAAACTATAGGAAAATAGGGAAGTTCTCCTTTAAATTTGAAAGATGTGTTGTAATGAAAGGGTTCTACAGGTGTGTGTCTGTTTGCTGAGAGTAGTGAGTCAGTCAGAAGAGGAATGAGGAATCTCTGGCTGCAGCCAGTCCTTATCAGGGACTGAGATCTGTCAATCTAATCAATCACACCTCCACTTATCTACCCGCTGTAAAACTGTCACTGAGAGCCCCCCACGCCGCCAACTGCAAACACACACACACACTAATCTCCGATCTGTAACCCGAGGGCTCGGCTCAGTGCTGCCTCCTAGGGGGAGCGATGGGCCGGTGAATTGGGGATGCGGGGCTGACGTCATGTTTTCCATCATTGTCCGTCTGACCGGTAGTCAGCCAAGTCTCTCCCTGTTGTCAGCATGTGTAAGACACCGGCTCGCTAACAAGGCTGTTTCGACTGCATGCGAAGACGTACTGAAACCATTCACCTAATCCACCACTGTCCTCCTCTCTCTGCAGCTGTGGAGACCCAGAGCACGAGCTCTGAAGAAATGGTCCCCAGTTCTCCATCGCCGCCTCCCCCGCCACGCGTCTACAAGCCCTGCTTTGTGTGCCAGGACAAGTCGTCAGGGTATCACTATGGAGTCAGCTCCTGTGAGGGATGCAAGGTGAGGCCCCTGCTTCGTCATCCTCATCATCACAAACACTCTAGCAACTCTTGAACTCACCATCACAACGCTAACCAGACGTATGAAAGGGCTCGACGGACAGCAGTGAGAAGCTATTGCGTTTTTCCCAGTAAAAAAGTATGAGACACAGCTTACAATCCTAAACGAAGCTGCTGAAAGAACAGATCGCAGCATATGGTTATGGAAGGTAGCCTGGATGAGAATTTCATAACAATGTTACAAAAGTGAACGGCAGTTCTAAAGAATGAACAGACCCTAAACATTCTGAAGAGAACAGATAGATCCATGACCGTTACAAGTCCCTTTCTACGTTCGACCACCTTTCGTGATCTCTCTCTCTCTTTCCGTCCGTATCTCCAGGGCTTTTTCCGGCGCAGTATCCAGAAGAACATGGTGTACACCTGCCACAGAGACAAGAACTGTCAGATCAACAAGGTCACCAGGAACCGCTGCCAGTACTGCCGGCTGCAGAAGTGCTTTGAGGTCGGCATGTCCAAGGAAGGTGAGAGACAAGGTTGAGGGACAGAGCCTGCGCCCACAGTCAGACACGTCACATAGTCTGGAAACAACACACTCAGTGGGGCATTTAGTTATTAGTAGTTGGCAGAGTTTGAACCGATTCACCTCAGAGGAAGTATGGTACTGTAGAAAACATCCAGGGAGGGATTTGGAAAGCCTGCACCCAATACCAACCTCATGACTAATCGTAGTACCAAACATCCGCCTCTCAGAGGCACCCTGTTCTCTGTTCATCCTGGTTAAAAGAAGTGTACAATTTGGGATATAGGGTGTCGTTTGGGAGGTGAGCTTTACGGAAAGCCTTCAGCTCTCAAAGAACCTGTTTCGGTTGGGACCTACTGACCATTCTGTTGTGACAAAGACAATAGCGGTAGCACATTTGGCCATTCCGGCCTGTATTTTCCCGGCTTGTAAATGTACGTCTGTGTGTGTGTGTGTGTGATGGTGAGTGTGTGAGTGACTGAGTAAGAGTGTGAGTGATTGAGTGGCAGACAAGCTTGTCCATGGGGACTGGTGTAATGTTTGTGTGGGATGTGTGTGTGTATGTGTGTATGTGTGTGTGTGTGTGTGTGTGTGTGACTGAGTGGCAGACGGTTGTCCGTGGGGACTGCTATAATGTTTGCGTGAGATGTGTGTTAGGCTCGAGATCACATTGTGCCTCAGCTATTACTGGATATCCTGAGAGGAAGGAAAGATTGGGAGGAGAGAGAAGGAGGGGAAGGGGAGATTTAGTGGGGAGGGAGAAGAGGCAGGAGGGCAAGGAGAGAAGTAGGCCGTCAATATCTGTCAAGTCGATGAGAGGTGGATGAGGAGGTGACTGCATGGAGAGATAAGGCCATCGCGGTGCTTGGCGAAGGTCCCATTCTCACTCACTTGTTGTATTCTCACACTCCTCCCGTCTCCCTCTGCCTAGCCGTGCGCAACGACAGGAACAAGAAGAAGAAGGACATCAAGGAGGAACTGGTGCTGCCGGAGAGCTACGAGCTGAGTGGTGAACTGGAAGAGCTGGTCAACAAAGTCAGCAAAGCTCACCAAGACACTTTCCCCTCACTGCTTCAACTGGGCAAATATCACACTGTAAGTCTCCCACACGCCTGCGTCGTGTTCCTGTTCCAACATACGGATTGGTTGAGGGTAAATCAAATGTATTGAATAGCCAAGGGCGCACTTCCTCCCGTGGTGAATTATTGGATTAACGCCCCTTTCCGCCAATCACCACTGAACAATCAGGCTGAGGCCGTGGATGAAGATCTGGTAGATGTTCACTTAGTGTCACATCATGACTTCTATGGCAGTCTCCTGCCCAACTGGCATCTATTAAGAACGCTGCTTAGCGCTGCCATTGTCATCCGCCGTGCTAGCCCCAGTGTCTGTCTGACTGCCTTTCTCCTGACCTCCAGAATTCCAGTGCTGACCATCGAGTGCAGCTTGACCTGGGCCTGTGGGATAAGTTCAGTGAACTCTCCACCAAGTGTATCATAAAGATTGTAGAGTTTGCCAAGCGCCTTCCTGGATTCACTACCCTCACCATAGCTGACCAGATCACCCTTCTCAAATCAGCCTGCCTGGACATTCTGGTACTTTGACACTTTTGCCTTTCCTTTCAATCCCTCTCTGTTTTCATTACTAATGTATCGCAAACTTCACTTGAGGTCTCGCACTGTTGGTAGACAATCCTAGTTCTCTAGTTATATTGCATGTGTACATTTAATGACAAGGGGACACTGCCCCTTGGTGGATTGAAGGGGTATTGCAAGTCATGCACTACACTACATTTACCTTAACACCATAGATTTGTATGATAAAGTACATAGCATAATAGATAGCATGGCGTACATGTACACACATAATAAATTCATGTCATATATCTTTCTCATTCTTTTTCTGTACCTCTCACCCTTTCTCTCTCTGTCTCCCCCTCATCTCTCTCCTAGATGTTGAGGATCTGTACACGCTACACCCCAGAGCAGGACACCATGACATTCTCAGACGGGTTAACCTTAAACCGAACCCAGATGCACAACGCAGGCTTTGGCCCGCTGACAGACCTGGTGTTTGCCTTCGCTGGCCAGCTGTTGCCTCTGGAGATGGATGACACAGAGACAGGCCTCCTCAGCGCCATCTCCCTGATCTCTGGAGGTACTGCAGCCTGGGGAAACTTTGACAGTCACTAGTGCTTAAAGGGTTTTATGTGTTTGACCTTAATCAGTTACAGTAACAATAGAATAGTAGTGGTGAAATGGTTTGGGTCACTTTACTTCACACTTTATTTACCTGTTCTTGTTGGTTTTTTCAATAACCTGAAAAGTCATCAATATTCAGTGATATCTGCCCTGTTCTAGTGAGATATCCATTGTGTCCATGTATTGAATGTGACGCTGTTCTCAGACCGCATGGATCTAGAAGAGCCCCAGAAGGTGGACAAGCTGCAGGAGCCCCTCCTTGAGGCCCTGAAGATCTACGCCCGTCGCAGACGCCCCAATAAACCACACATGTTCCCTCGCATGCTGATGAAGATCACTGACCTCAGAGGAATCAGCACCAAAGGTCAGTAGTACTAACAAATACCCTAGAATACATCACCGACCTTAGAACCCTGTAGGTCATTATGAAAAGTACCCTAGAATACAACACAGACGTTAGAACCCTGTAGGTCATAATAACGAGTACTCTAGAATACAGCGCAGATCTTAGAACCCTGTGAGCATAATGACAAGTACTCTAGAAAACAGCGCAGATCTTAGATCCCTGTAGGTCATTATGACAAGTACTCTAGAATACAGCGCAGATCTTAGAACCCTGTGAGCATAATGACAAGTACTCTAGAATACAGCGCAGATCTTAGATCCCTGTAGGTCATTATGACAAGTACTCTAGAATACAGCGCAGATCTTAGAACCATGTAGGTTATTATGGCGAGTACTCTAGAATACAACACAGATCTTAGTCCCTGTAGGCCATTATGATATTATTTATGCACAACATTTCAGATGGTGCTTCAACATAACAACATTACTATAATACTGTCTGAATTAACTGGAGCTGGTTGTTGACATTGCATAGAGCTAAGAATGCTTCAGACATTCATGATTTTTGTTTCTGTGCCTGTGTGCGCGCATGTGTGTGTGTGCATTCATGTGTGCGTGTGTGTGTGTGTGTGTGTGTGTGCAGGTGCAGAGAGAGCCATCACTCTGAAGATGGAGATTCCAGGCCCCATGCCTCCTCTGATCAGAGAGATGTTAGAGAACCCAGAGGCCTTTGAGGACCAGGCCGAGAGTAGTGGAGAGAGTTCCCCGCCCCCTGTCCTCCCACCCCCTCCTCAAGGCTCCACCAAGCCCCCCTCCACCATGAAGACAGAGGCTGAGGATGAGGAAGAAAGCTGGGGGACGGAGAATGGCAGCGAGCCTTCCCCTGAGGAAGAAGATGATGACGACGATGATGATGGGGGGGAGGAAGATCGGGACAGGGGCTCGGACAGTGAATGTGAATCCTGGGCTCTGGAGGGTTGCAGCGACGAAGCTCGGAAGAGCCATGCTGGTAGGGCGCAGTGAGGAGAACTGAAGATAACACATACACACTGACGTAATCACACACATGCACGCACGCACACACAAACACACACACATCCTACCCCAAAAATCGCTGGCCCTTCTCAATCTCCCTTGAGCTCCTTACTGTACAGCTTTCTCTCCAAGCAGGACAGGACAGGACAGGACAGGGGTGCCTTATTCCTGCCAGTGCAGACACTATTAGCCAGGTGACATGAATCACAGGTTCCTGACAGGTGACATGCAGAGAGACTATTTTAAAACGGGAGACAACTTGATTCAACTCCCTGAAGATGCCGTGATGACAGAAACAATGGACTATTTTTGACAATGTCGTTTCTTTTTGTTTGTTTTTCTACAAAAAAAAAACAAATGATTTATCTACATAGAGGAACGGCCAAAACAGACAGCATGAACTGAACAGTTGAGAATTCCCAATGGATTCAAAGCACACAAGCCAAACTGAATATGCTAATAGATTTGTTTTGGTGCTTTATTTTTATTTTGAATATTATTTTTATTTCTTGTTGGGGGTTTTTCTTGACTTTTTTCTTTCAATTTATGAACAAGGCCACATATCTATTTACCGTTATATTTTTGGTCTTTGTTTGTTATCCTGGTTTTGTATATGATTTCTTTCGTTTGTGTGTTTGAGGAGTTCTCCAGCTGAGATATCCAGGAGGAGATTAAACAGAATTGGCAGATTTCTAAATTGATCTACTCTCTAGCTGCGCTGCTGGGTTCTTTGGGCACTTTTGCTCGCCATAGATGTCAATGATAATCAACTCAGTAATGTTGTGTTACAGTGACTCAAGTTGTGATTTGTGTTGTTATCAGGGGACTGGCATTAATCTATGTGCTTTCTTTCAACGCAACAAACTATGCTTTTGATTGGATAATGTCTTTTTGTGCCAAAGTTAACAGCTCATTTTTATAAACAGTTTCAACGCTGTCAGGGACCCCCGCATACCAATCAGTGCCCACACACACGGAATAACTACAAAACACACACACTCCTCAGAAATATAACACACACACGGAATAACTACAAACACACACACTCCTCAGAAATATAACACACACACCTCAGACCTATAACACAGACACCTCAGAACTTTAACACGCGTGCCAACTTGGCATTGGTTGCTTTAGTCAGAGAGTCACTCCTGGTGGCGTCTGTAGCACTTTGTGACATCTTGTCTCAAACCAGGCCACGCTAGTGTAGCAAATCACCACCCAGTTCTCTGTTCCAATGATAACAGTTACATTGCTGCCAATCTCCTCTTAAAAGCAATAATACAACAGAAGAAGCACAGTTTGATTACATACATAAGCAGACACACACACACACAAGCACAAACAAAACCTCACACACAGTAAACACACAGTTGTTCATTCGAATCCAGAAATCCAACTGACATTTAAATGTGATGCAAACATTACAAAGGCTGTCGCGTGCATAGGCACTCAGCGTTCCAAACAGCTCCTTCTCCTCCTCACCGCAGGGCTGCCTTTGGCCACACGCACGGACCAGCACCTCGCTAGGCTCTCGGCTTTGGTCTCATGTAGGCCAGCAGTCTGACGGCCACAAACAGCCAGCCTGTGGAAGTGGAATAGGTTCCCGAAACATCAGTACTGCAAGCATGAACCCACAGCCAAGGCCTCTAGGGCACGACACAGTACCATGTCGGCCAACACACACACACACACACACACACACACATAAGCAGGTTGAAACCAGGAACTGTTAAGGGCGGTGAGGTGGAGACAGACATCTCAGGGCGTATGTAAGGACCAAACCCTAGTGGCCCGAGCGCGGTGGGACGCGCTACAAACAGGCAATATTTTTATGTGTGTGTGCTTTTGACTGGGTTCGTTTTATTAGCGAACCCCTAGCTCTGTGTACTGTACCCCCCCCCACCCCCCCCACCCCCCCACACACACACACACACTGTCACACCAACCCCAACCAAAACGTGCCGTCTCTGAGGTTACGTCTTCACAACACGCTTCGGCTCGGATCGCCCGTCTCAGACCAACTCATCCCGGAGCGTCCTCACTGTTGGCAGCCAAGCCGCCGACTGCCTTTTCATCCAAACGCCGTTTTGAATCACTGTGTCTTTGTAATGTATTATCTACCCATCTCTCTCTCTCCTGGAATTGCTTTCTTTAAAGAAGTGACAGGGTTATTGTGTTCTAATGTTTAATTTCTTCTCAATTGTCTCAGTTGCCAAAATGTGTCAGTCAGTGTATCAGCAGCTGGCCTTAATGCTGCTGGCTGGCTGTGTGTCCAGCACCGAGGTTATGAAGCAGGATGTGGCCCGGCAGTAGAGAAGGTTGCCTGTTCTGCAGTACTTCCTGAATGTGGGCCTCCTGACCCCGACTCAAGTGTGAACACTTTAACACACCTCCCCTGTCACTGGGAGAATGTTCTTTGCACTGTGCTGTGACGTCACGTGACCGAAGCGGGCAAGGTTTGGTGACCTCACCGATGACCTCATCGCCACCTGTCCCCTCTGCCCGGCCCGCCAGGCCTTGACGATGCCAATGCGACGTTGAGGTGGAGTTACGCAGCATTGCAACAACGTTGCCCCCGACGGCGTTGTTGTTTCCTGTAAACCACGGCCGTGGTCTTGTCCAGTCTTCTGTTCATACAAAGATAAAGCCATGTTAACAGTAAGATGCACAATAAATGACTTTTGTGAGATTAACGGATGATGTTTTTTGGTTCATTGACAACGGCGATCTTTTGAACACTTGGTAGTTTCCTTTCACCTTGAAAGGAATACCCTTAACTCTGAAAACACTTTTTGTGAGGTTGCTGCATTGCAACAGCCCTTATTGAAACTGACCTCAATTCTTAAACAGTCCTAAACAGCACTTAAAATGATTCGTTATTACCAGCCCTGAGCCTGGCTTCTGTAGGCATGTCGTTAGAACTACATCAGCACTGCAATGACGTGATCCCATCATCCCGGGCCAATACCTTGAGGGCTCAACAGAGGGCGCTGTTGCACCATGAGTCCAAAGACCAGCCAGCTAGCTGCAGTCTCAGCAGACCCTATAGAACAGAGCAGCCACTTTAACAAGCCATTGGGTGCGTCCACAAGTGTCACACTTCTCCCTATAGGGTGCACTGGTGTTGTCCGCCTCTGGTCCAAAGTAGTGGAGTACTGTGTAGGTAATAGTGTGTGGTTTGAGTGGCAGCCATTGGAAGCAGTTGGTCCCAAAGGTTCTAATAAATCCCCTCATTCCAGGCTGAACAAGGACATCCGATATGGGTGTGGTGGTTTCTTTCTGTGGACCCTGCAGTAGGACCACAGTGGAGCTGAGCCCTCAAATCGGCAGAATAATTCTGAAGAAATGTGCTAATATCCAAAAAGATAGCGACACAGTTTAATATACGGAACTCAGAACCCTTTTTTCAGTGTTGTTTGAGTAGGTTTGGGTTCAATTCCACAAACGTACACAAACATTCAAAATCCAATTGTCTGTAAAGCTTTTCAATGAGCAACCTTTACAACTGGAATTTGATTCCCTTTATTGAATTGACTGGAATTGAAATGGCATCTGCCCCAGTTGTACTGGTTTTCAGGACGGCGATTAACTTGGTCACATGGCAAAGGGCAATTCATCGATGCTGTGGTCCCAGTGATATGGGACACCAGTGGCCACGAAACCACAAACATAAAAAAAAACACAAGAATGAAACGAGTACAGAGAACAACAGTAAAACACATCAGCTGCGACTGGGATCAGATCTTCTAGTTGCATTTCAATTAGGAAGCTGGAAATGACTCAGAGGCCGATGCAACCTTCCACATTGTGTCCTTGGCGCTGGACTACAGTATATTGTGGACCCTGGTGGTTGTTTCCATCCAGAGGTAGAGTACAGAGAGTGATAAACAGGGCAAGAGGGGGGTTCTATCAATTATATGATTGCTGTAATTAACGATCATTAAATACAGATCAATAAAGACGGCCTGGGGATGAGAATCAGGGTCCGTATATTATATGCTCCTTTACAAGAAACCACTAAATAGCCCTATATATTCAACCCTAATAACATGTTGCCATGGGAACCCCCGGGCAAGGGGAGGGGGATGTTTAAAGAGACAGGTCTCTATTTTGAGTTGCAGAGGCACTACCCAATCGTACCAACAGTGATTAGGTTACCTGATGACTGGAGCAGCCTGGGGGCATTCATTTGACTTATTAGGAATATTCATAGCAACTAAATGGTTAATTAAAGGTGACACAGGTGCCACATCCCTTTTGGTTTTTAGATCGATTGATAATGTGTTAACCCATTGATTCTTGAAGAACGTGCCTTCTAAATGCATAATGATGACGGTTGCACTCCAAAAATGTTAACAAACACTATATAGCCTCAAAACATGATTTTGACATCATGAGGCGTCAGTCTTGAAGTCCAAGGCTCTGTCTAGGAATCTGAGAACGGTCACATTTCTCCAGCCCTGTCCCTCAGCTGTTCACCCACACAGCGTCTGCTCGTTGTGATTTCAACTGCTGACTTCCTGTGTAAAGGAAGGAGGAAGGTGTTATCAGACAGCGGGGTTCATGTCAGGGCATACAGAATCAACAGATAGCGGAGTTCAGCTCAGGACATATAGTCAGGGGATACTGTAGTTTCTGTGTAGCTTAGTGGTCAAGAGCATTGGGGCCAGTAAACGGAAGGCGCTGGTTCTAATCTCCAAGGTGAACAATCTGTTAAATCGGTCCCTGAGCAAGGCAGTTAACGTGAACGGTCTCCATTTTCATGCTGAAAATAAGATTTTTTTTTGTCGGTCATGTGTACCTTGTAAAAAAACCCAGCAGGGTTCAGTTTAGGGCAAAGACGAACGGCTTTTCACCAAACAGAGGGAAGCAGATATTGATGATGATGCCCAGAAGTCGTGGTACTTAATGCCTGAAGATCAAGGAAACTAGATTCCACCTTGGATTTAAATGATGTGACCACTCAGACAAGAGAATAAAACATTCACTCCCCCGACCCGCTCCTCCTCACACCATGCAGGCTTCCACTACCAGACCATGGAGCTGGCCTGTGGAGCCTCTTCCTACCTTAATGCAATGCTCAGGCTTCACATCCCTACCCAAGCTATGTGTTCCTCCAACCTCCGGACTCCTGGCTGTGCCTCCCTTAGGGGAGGCCTGCTCCCGTTCAGCCCAGTCAGAGCTCCTCCACCCTGACACCCTCATGATGGAGAAACGATCTCTTTTTCGAAAGACCCATACCCCACCTGTACCTTATGTGAGCTAATGCTTTGCCAGTTTTGTTATTACATATTTTTATCTCACTGTAAGTCAATACGGATAAAAGTGTCTGCTAAATGATTAAAATGTAAATGTAAACATCTACCGTGGCGGCGACAGGCCAGACCGCCTATAACCAATCACAGTCATATCAAGGTGCGCGATAAAGACAGAGAGCCGGGGCATGAATTGTCACATCATGTCCTGTGTGATTAAACATTCAGGGGCTGTTTGGACACCCCGGAGCGACAGGCAGTAAGAGACATACAGCATGTCATTTCCTAGGAGGGCACGGGGTGATTACGGGAGAGAAGGAATGCTATCACATTTACCTCCCCATGGCCGGCCTGGAGAGAGGATCTGGGGGGGGGGGGGGGGGGGGGACATGATCACCATCCGATGTGAACTGGATGCAGAGTGGATACGGAGCAATCATAAAAACGTATATGAGAAGGGGAGATTAGGGGAAGGTGAGAAATATTGGAGATGTGCAGAGATCATACATCTGACATCTCCGTTGTGGGAAGACGACAGACGGGGGGGGTCAGGGGAAAGATGGAGAGAAGGCAAGAGGTGAGGTGGTTCTAGGAGAGGTTAGGAGGATAAAAAATAAGGAGATAAACTAGAAAGGGCAGAACAGAGGGAGAACGTGTGTTGATTTAAGTAAGAAATAGAGAGACAGAGTGAGACAGGGACTGAGAGACAGGGAGAAAGACAGTGAGACAGGGTGAAAGAGAGACAGGGAGAGCTGGGGGGAGGCTGAGGCTGGCAGAGGTCATAAAGTATACATGTGCGTCCCAAATGGCCCCCTAATCCCTACATAGTGCACTCTTTCTGACCAGACGCATCAGTACATGTAGTGCACTTTGGAGGGGATAGGGTGATGTTTGGGACACGCCCTAGTAAGAGATGTGTTCTGGCCTCTGGCTCTTCATATCTTTTACATTTCTAATTAAAAGAGATAAAGAGAAAGGGAGTCATCAATTCACCAGTGATTTCCCAGTTAAGGTTTTAGAGCAGGCAGTAAACCAGGCAGCCTGGCCTCATTGATTTTATAATTAGCTACCGTCACCCCAGACTTGAGATAGAAGGAGTGGAGTGGAGGAGAAGAGTGGGTTGAGGAAGAGGAGAGGAACAGGTGAAGAGGGGCAGAAGGGTAAGACAAGAACGCAGAACGTGATCGGAGGGAAAGGTTAGAGAGGGAACGTGGCAAAAGATGGAGACGAGAGGGAGATAGACATTCAGAACAGGAGACAGCCATAATGACTAAATTAGCTCGACAAATGTCATGCCTTGAAGGAAGCAGCCCAAAATGCATTTCTATAAAAACAGACAGACACGACGGATACAGAGACAGGTTTTTATTTTATTACAGAAACCCACCCAAACACATCATGAGAGACTATAGAACTATCAGAAAATACAGGTTTAAAATAAGACGACAACCGACAAACAAAACTTAATAGACAACAGTTACCTCTGGAGAGGTACAGTAAATATGTGTTCTGAAAACAGCTTTCTGTTTACAACCATACAGCTCGCCCCAGACTGAAGTGTTCCACACAGAAATGACAACAAGAAAAGGATTTCTCTTTGGGCGCATACAACCGAATGTCAAAAGAAAGGTGCTGGTACACAGTATATAATATAGAAATGACTATAATGCAGGTATAGCTGAAAGACTTGGACAATGAGGGGTTCTGGAAAAACCCCTGAAGTACAGCCATCAATGCCCAGGGATGAACGTCACTGCAGAATGGGCTGAACAGTACAAACGTCCGACATCCCCAGCCTGTACACCCTGGGGATAACACCTGGCTGTACTGTACTGTAGGACCAGCCACTTTTAAAATCCCAGCAGACAGGGGTCAAGACAATAACGGACAGTAAAAGTGACCTTTAGACAGAACATTTGAGAAGAAACAGAAGAGTATAAAAGAAGAGTAAACAAATCACACAGCTGATGAAGGTCGTGGCGACAGATAACAAAGCAATGAGAAGCATCCGTGTGTCAAATGAATACAAACATCCTGAAGGAAAGCATTTTTAAAACAGGTGCAAGTTGCAAAATCAACCAAGCAAAAAGAACCCCTAGGACATTATTTTTCTTCATTAGCAAGCTTTAATAACTTAAACAGCTCCATTATACTCCTCTTACGTTTTTAACTAAACCAAAATATAGCTTCATTACAATAAAACAACAGAAAAAAATGCATTGTATTTTTTAACCACTCCTATCAGCCAACATTGTAAAGTTAGTATTTATACAATGATGAGATAGTGGTAACATGCCAGACTGATGGCACTTGGGTGACAGTTAAACTATTTGTTTCCCCAAATGTGTTGTTTTAGGCAGACGTTTAGAACGATCTCACTCTGAAGAAGAGTGTTGTGCTTAACAGAACAACAGCAGGTCTAGTGCAATAATTATAGCAATCCCTACTGACTTCTTAAAACAGTTCCATTGTTTGAAACGCTTCGTTAATGTAAATAACTGGTATTATGTATGATTTGGAAATGATTGCTGTGGCTCTACATCGAGCAGCCTGCAGAAGCAATAGCTTTATGTAGATGAGGATATCATATGTGATTAATAAAAACATAAGATAATATTAAAATCGACAACAATTTTACTTTTCTCCTTCAACATTCATTCAGATTCAGCACCCACTCAATATCCAATCTTCTACCAATTTCATAAGAGTTTTTCGTTGTTCTGTCATTCTACCGTCAGGCAGAATACCACAAATATATGAATAAACAAATACTCTAATAATGAATAAAAGAAAGTTTGCAATATAAAAACATCTGTAAGGATAAAAGGAGTAAAAGCATCTTATATATAAGTACTTTACAATTATTATTTTAGTATAGACCTAATACAGACTATGACAGTATTCTTAATAGTGTTAAAAGTTGCTGTGCGGACAGGAAAGTTAAAAGCCATTTTTTGATTTTAAATGAAGACATCCTCTCACTCACAAATTATCGTAATTACAGGGGCTGTCCTTCTGCCACATGATATCCCAGTGTTTTAAAAACACCATAAAACACTTCATAAAGCTGAAGACATCGACTCTGGCAACTGAAACAACTCTGTTCAGGAACATGAACCATTAAGCCTATATCTAATACAGTAAATAATAAAGCGTTACATAACAGTCTTATGCGAGGTCATAACTAGGATTTCAGCTGTCACGACCTGTCAAGACAGGAATTATGTCATTCTTAAGAACGTGACAGGTACAGTGGGCAGCACAACAGCCTAAAAGACGCCCATCTCATAGAAAATGGAAAGTCACATTGCATATTAACATATTGTAGTGTTTGTGTGTGTGTGCTGGTGTGTGGCGCTGTCCACCTGTTCTAGATGGTTCCGTAACCCCTCCCCCTACCACAGAGAACTATCCGCCAGGTCACTGAAAGAGAGGGAACAGAGAAAGGAAGGCTGGGAACAAGCAAGTCTCTCAGTAAGGTGTCCCATAAAACAACTCCCCTCACTCAGGGTTTGGGGGAGAACAACCTGTGTTCACTGTTGAACCCCAGCGCAAACGAGGCCTTCCATCCTTGTTGATCTGCGTTCGGGAATCAACAACCTGACATGCAGAAATGCTGCTGTTAAATGCAAATGTAATCAGGTCTAAAAATCCCATCTCACGGTCGTCAAAACTCCCACTTAGTGATACCCAGCCTGCAGGAGGGGCCTTCAGTGATGGGGGGTGTCCTACAGTACCAGTACACACAGCTACAGCATTTCAACACAGCAAACATTGTTTAACGAGTTTGGGACAGCCTGTTGGTAAATCCACTCAGTGCTGTATGTCTCTATATTACTGTGTAATGTTTGTTGGTGTGGTGTTGGGGTGAGCTTACAGGTCGGTCGCAAGCTAGCCCTCGATCCTGTGGTTATAACAGTAACACTGTCATGAAAAGGAACAAGATGGACGCACTCACGGGAATGGGAACGACTGGGATCAGGCAATGCCGAAAATTCGTATTTAGACTTCTTGGACCTAATGAAGCAGGCCACCAGAGAATTGCACGCGGAAAAGTCCAGTTTTTACTGGGAGTCAAAGTGGTAACCAAGGTAACCATTGACTGTTCTCCCCATCTGGAGTACTGGGCTACAATGTTCTACTGTATATACCACCGACTGAAAGAACCAGTCAATCATTCCATCTCTATTGTTCCACCTGCAAAGGTTGTGGTGTTGTGATGGAACGGCAGAACGCCTACGAGGAAGATGTGGAGAGGGAGTGAGGAATTGAAAGTAAGAGAGAGGGAGAGAAGTTCTGAGAGAGAGGGAGAGCAGTTCTGAGAGGGAGGGAGAGAGAGAGAGAGAGAGAGAGAGAGAGAGAGGTACAGAAGTACTGAGAGAGAGAGAGTGAGTGCTTTAATGATGCTGAATACTGGCCCGTGACTGTGGTGCTAGCCTGGGGGTAAATCATCTCTACAGCCAACTGTCAACTTACCTGTCTCCTGGCCCTGCCATCACTCCCTCCCCCACGCTGCATCTGTCACACACTGTCTCTTTCTCCTCCTTACCCTCACTCCACTTCTTTTATGGCCTGATATTCAAAACGTCCATCTCTGCAAGCCATACTCAGCCTGTCATCATAAATAACGGCCCTGTGTGTGTGGGGGTGGGTGTGAGACGGAGTGTGTATGATGATGTGTGCGTCCAGTTTGTGAGTCTGGAGGCAGGCGTGCATGCAGGGAGAGTGATGGAACTGTGTGTGTGTGTATGTGTGTGTGTGTGTTACCTGAGGAGTGTCTCTGTGTTGTCAGGCAACAGTAGAGCTGTCTCCTCTCCAGAGCTGAGTCCTCCACATTGGGCTGTGTCGCCCTCATCCTCCTGCACACGCATGCACACAGAGGCACATGTGCACAGAGAGAGAGAGAGAGAGAGACAAACGGAGAGAGAGTTAGAACACACACTCAACCAGATCATGAAAGATCAAAGAACACTATTTTACACACAAGAAAGAATCAAAACAGGGAACTGGAATACGACCTGGCCCAGAACAGAGTCTGTCTATGTGAGAACTGCTCTTACTAATCTCCTGCCAGACGTATGACCCCATTAGAGACATTATCCTAACAGATCACACAGACCACCAAAGAATTTTAAAACAAATCAAACATTGAAAAACTCCCATATCTGTACGGCAAAATTGCTCATGTGCAAACAGAGGAGTATGAGCCGTGGTCCTGAGGACAGGGCAACGAACGGAAAACAAACAACACCATAAACACAACCACAATTAAACCCTTTAATTTCCTTTTCCATTTTTAACTATTTGCAAAGCTAATAAGCTAATAATTTATTTGTCTTTAATTTGTTTACAAATTATATGCATTGTTTTTTGTATTTTCTATGCCAATGAAGCCAACTTGAATCGAGAGACAGTGAAAATGAGACAGAGTTAGAGACAGAAAGAGAGAAATAGAGATAGACAGAAAAAGACAGACAGGGAAAGAACGTGAGCGAGACAGGAAGATAGACAGACAGAGAGACAGAAACAGAGAGAGACAGAGAAACCGAGACAGAAACGGAAAGACAGAAACAGAGAGAGACAGAGAAACCGAGACAGAAACGGAAAGACAGAAACGGAGAGAGACAGAGAAACCGAGACAGAAACGGAAAGACAGAAAGAGAGAGAGCAACGAGCCACACATGTAACAATCATGCTCCACTTCCATACATACAGGCCATAACAGTGAAACAGGCCTAATCACCTCCCGGTGGTAATGAGTCAAATGAATCACAGTCAGAACATCTATAGATAACCCATGTTATCATCAGGAAACGCTAATTGTATAAAGAATGACTGCGGTATAAATGTGTGTGTGTGTACGCGCAGGCATTAAGTGTTTAAGGGCATGCAAGACTATGCTTACCGACTCTGAGCTGTGTGTCAGTGTGTCTCCTGATTGCCTGGGCAACGACAGGGGGGCGGGCTGGCTGATGACCACGCCCCCCCGGAAGAGGCACCGGGACATATCCCTGGGGGAGGGAGGGGGGGTGGAGGGGAGCAGGGAGTCAGGCTGAGCCTGGGGGTCACACAGGCTGTAGGGGGACAGCGGGGGGGCCGGGGGTTGGCGGGGGGGCTGGCGGGGGGGCTGCAGAGCTTCGGGATTCTCATCCTCAGAATCTGACAGAGGACTCTCCATGACACCTGTCACACACACACACACGCGCGCACACACACACACGCGCGCGCGCACACACACAC
This sequence comes from Esox lucius, assembly GCF_011004845.1. Lineage (NCBI taxonomy): Eukaryota > Metazoa > Chordata > Actinopteri > Esociformes > Esocidae > Esox > Esox lucius. The sequence goes on along the minus strand of NC_047580.1, from coordinate 28,827,835 downwards.
GCGCGCGCACACACACGCGCGCACACACACACATGCGCACACACACACATGCGCACACACACACACACACACACACGCACGCACGCACGCACGCGCGCGCACGCAGAGAAAGAGAGGGCAGTGAGGGATCATCAGAGCGTGGTCAGGGCGAGTGGGTGTCACTCCAGTCTGGCTGATTTAATTCCTTTCAGTTATAACCCCATAGCTGGTGACTGTTCATGTTTATCTATTAACTAATAACCGTTCTCCATTACAATCCACTGTTAAGAACCTAGAGGTTTTATTTCTATTATTTTGAAAATATTTTACTATTCCATTAAAATGCCTATTGTATAGTCTGGGGATGTTCATTCAATCTTTGTCACCCAATAAAGCAGACTGGAGGCGAGCAGCGGTCGGTGGTACCCCTGTGATGCTGCACTCACTGGTGGGGGCTGACACTGCAGTGGTCCACTTAGCATCAGCCACAGCCTCCATCCTCTTCTCCACCTGGCGCACGTACTCCATCAGGTCCTGGATGAAGGAGGCAGGATGTCAGACAGTCGTACACACACCCACCACACACACACCACACACACCCCTTGCCAACTGTTATTCCTAGACTAATACAGACACAGCAACTTGTGAATTGCTTTTTATGTTGAACCCTTCTGCACAGCAGCATGTACACAACTTGGAAGTGTATTCAAGATTTGAAGAGGTTCTAAAGACTTTTCCACTGGATTTCTCCAAATGGAAAAATGTATCAGTTAGCTGTGTCATTACGAACCACGTCCCAATCTCGGTCAGGGCTCCCGTGAAGATTTGGGGGACGATGGTGGGTAGATAAAGTGAATAATAAGCCTTGCCTGTTTCTCCAGCATCAGCTGTTCCTTTTCCTTTTGAGTGACTCTCAGATTGGTCTTCAGCTCCTGAAGCTCCCTTCGTGTCTCACCCAGCTTCACCTGCAGGGGGCAGTAACCAAAAGGAGTTACACAGCCATCAAGCGCCTGACCAGCCACAAAGCACAGAACAGCATCCCAGTTCAACACGTTGAGAGTAATGTGATGTACAACACGGGCCATTTAGCAGGCCCTCCTGATTTAATCGAACACAAAGTACCACTGTCAGAAACAACACGCTCTACAAACGGAGCCTTACAGGACTGAAAAGTGCGAAGGGTTTCTGTTATAGCAGAGCAACATGGTGACTGTGAGCATAGCTTAAAAAGAACTGAATTAGATGTGATCTGTAGACTCTGCTCGGTCTTTACCCGGTTACAGTCCTTCTCCCTTCCCAGCTCCACTTCCACCTTCTCTCTCTCCATCCTCTCTTCCTGGAGCTTCTCCTCCATCTGCTGCATTTCTCCATTCAGCTTGTCCAGACGCTCTCTGTCCTTCTGCCAAGGGGGAGACACACTTAACACACTGATCGCGCACCGCTAACACACTGATCGCGCACCGCTAACACACTGATCGCACACCGTTAACACACTGATCGCACACCGTTAACACACTGATCGCACACCGTTAACACACTGATCGCACACCGTTAACACACTGATCGCACACCGTTAACACACTGATCGCACACCGTTAACACACTGATCGCACACCGTTAACACACTGATCGCACACCGTTAACACACTGATCGCACACCGTTAACACACTGATCGCACACCGTTAACACACTGATCGCACACCGTTAACACACTGTTAAAACACTCATCACAAACCATTAATTCACTCATCACATCCTTCACTGCTGTCCCCACCTCCCTGACTCCTCCTGATTGTCTTAAAAAGACATTAAGTTAGAAGTGCATCAAGTCGTCAATTTACTCAATAATTATCTGAGATTATACAGATACAGACTGGGCCAGACGTTCAGACTCAGACCTTATTTTTTTTAGGCAACAAAAACATGTTTATATCTAGTTAGAAATGCAAAAGCAGTTTACTATGTTAATGTGGTGGGAATCCTGCTAAGTTCTGGAAAACCGACAAATCTCTCAATAATTCCTTCCAATAAATTAATGTGGAATCAGGCCCTATGACTGATAAAAACTTTATATCAGGAATGTGTATAATCGCCCTTTCATTTCTGCTGGCTATCTCTATGAAAGGATCATACTCAATGAGATTGCATTGGATGTTAATGGGGGATTTTTATTGAATGTTGTTCAGGGTTTTTCCTTACAGCAATTCTCAAATAAAGAAATCCTTGATGCTTTAATAACATTTGAAATCAACACATCCACAGGGGCTGGCTTTAAATAACCTGGATTGCTTCCCTTCTTTCCAGCCTATTAACTAAATTATTCAATGAAACTTTGGGATTTGGAAATATAAGTTAGGGAAAGCAGCTTTTTCCATAGGGGCAGGAGTAAAAGTGATCCCAATAACTATGAACCCATATAAAGGCTATCCTTCCTAGTAAAGATTCTTGAATCTCTGGTGAATGGACAATGTCATGCCTTTTTTAAATCTGAGAATTGTATTTAGGTTCTCATTAAAATAAGAAACATGTGTTTTTTTCTTAGTAATATTATTTTCCTTAGAATGCCCAAATAACTCAAAAACAACATGGTAAAACCTTTTTGTAATTTTGCAGGCCACAAGTACAGGCCATTTGTAATTTGTCCTGAAAGAGTGGTACTGATTGATCCATAGGTGGCGCTCTAATAAACGTTATTTTTAAAGGTACCCCGACCACCCTGTATGATGTACAGGCCTGGAAATGGATAGTTGTGTGCTGGTCTCTCGAAACATAACTTTAAAAAAAGAAGCCTCAAGAAAATATAGTCTACCATGATGGATTTTCCACCATTCTGAATTTCTTCAAAAACCATTAAAAAAATGTACATCTCCTGAACCATGAAATTGTCTTGAGATTTTATATGTAGGACCACGATATACATCCAACTATATTTTCATCTAAACTATACTACTGTTTTAGCAATGCATTCTAAAATGGCAGAAAAAGTGGTGAATCCATGAAAAAAAAAATACACAGGCCAAATTACAACTGCTTGTAACTTTGTTCTATAAAGTATTATGGCCTTGAACCCAATTAGTGATATGCTGACAACACTTCAGTGAGGGATTATGTAGAATTATATATTTGTGGACACTACAAGCTTATTAATCTTTACCATGTGGTGTAAGCATATTTGTTAGCATTTATATCCTTACATATTTACTTGTGAACCTTCCCTCCTATTGTGTTTCACATGCCAAGTCTTTCAAGTGTTTGTGAGCAAGTATGAACAAGGGCGAGTAGGTGGTTGGTGGATGTACACATCGGGACACACTGCAGAGATATGTTCTAACTGCAATAGTCACGGCTGCTAATTCTGTTGTCAACACCATTAATGCTAAAATGTGTTGTGCAGCCCTGTTCGTTGATCTGTCAAAAGCTTTTGATACGGTTTAAAACATCATATATTTTGTTGAGTAACACGTCCTTAGGCTTTGCTCTTCGGAGTGGTTATAACCCAGGTTATAACCCAGGTTATAATGACTTATGGAGTAAAAATTTTATTGTTTCATTCTCTGGATCCTAGGACCTCTCCTATTCACACTGTATATAAATTACATTGAGAACCCTGTATAGAACTGGCAAAGGGATTTTTAAGCTGAGGAACCCACACGGAACTCTACCGTTCAATCGGTAAACCAGGCTTCTTCTAATCTACAAGGCCATTTTCAAGTTCATCAGAAGCCACTACTAGATCTCAAACTAGTGCTAAATGCAAAAACAATGGAACATGCTATTCTGCAGGACTCATAACTTTATAGAGCATACAATTACTATTGTAGACGCACTCAAATTGAACGTATTCCCTCATATAATTATATTGGCATTTGGCTTGCTGAATTAATAAGTCAGCACTAGTTTAAGATTGGTTTCTCCTACAGAAATAGAACGGGCCACATGATTATGCCAGTTTTAGATTATAGAGATATGATCTAAATGCACACAGCAGCGACCATGTAAAAACCAAAGAGCACCGTGCTCTTTGGTTTATCTCTGGTCAACGTTTTACGACACATAATTGTATTTTATATGAAAACGTAAGGTGAGCCTCTCTGTATGCAAGAAGTGGACAACCTGCCATTCTGTTTGTCTAGGAAGCTCTATTCCAGATGTCGCAAGCATAACCCAGTTCACATATCAATGTTAAAACGATAAAGCAAAGTACGAGAACAAATAAGTTGTTATGACTGGACACATCTAGGGCGGAACTGAAATTACATCCAACTGCTTTCTGTTCTTTTGCCCCACAGTGGAACGAGCTGCAGCGGGAAAAACATGTGTCATCTGGGCACAAATGAGAAACCCTTCTCAATGTGTCTCCATGAATATTAACACTTTGACCTCACATCATTAACACACTGATCACACACCATTAACACGCAGATCACAAACCATTAATACACTTATTACTCACCATAAACACACTTCCCACACACCATTAACACTTATCACACACCATTAACACACCTATCACACACCATTAACACACCTATCACACACCATTAACACACCTATCACACACCGTTAACACACCTATCACACACCGTTAACACACTCATTTCACACCACCAATCCACTTACCACACACCGACGACACACTCATCACACACCGACAAACAAAATCATCTCAACAGTAAAGAATGTTAATTTGTCATTTTGTTACTAGGCCATTCTGCTACTAGAATTCAAGACTGAAAAGGAGACCGTCTGAGAATCAAGATGTTTGTTCCTATTTCTGTCGCTAACATTCTGCAAATGAACAAAAACTGAAACGCAACATTCAACACTTTCAAAGGTTACACTGGAAACAGTTAATTATAATCAACGCATTAGGCCATAATCTATGAATTGCACTAGAAACATTTCCTGAATCGTTCACTTTAGCTCATCGAACAGGTACGGAACACTGTACATGAGGCCTGTGTTCTCTACAGTTTAGGGCTTCTGTCAGTGAAGGTACTTCAGATGTGTTGCCAACCTCAATGGAAAGCAACCAACTGTGTGAAATTCTCAGACTACTTCAGTATTTCAATTGACAGGATTAAGCGGGCCCATGTGATGATATTATAATAACCTCTGAACTGCGCTGCAGGCTCTGTCTGTCGTGGGCCCAGGTTGCTCGGCCTTCCCTCAGGGCCAGGCTGGCGTCAGCAAGCTGCAGGGTCAGCTGGGCAGCCTGGAGCCTGGCTTGGTGCAGTTCTGTCTGGCCCTGGTCCCTCTGGGCTACCAGGCCACACAGCTCTCCCTTCAGGCCCTCCGCATAACGCTCGCTGGTTGCCAGGCGCTCCCGCAGGCCCCTCATCTCAGCCAGCACCGTCTGGCTCTCGGCCTGGACACAGGGAGGGTGATGGAAGGGTTAGACTGGGACACTTCTGGTCATGGCTTTGTGAGACAAACGGTGCGTTCAAGGACAGCGGTGGGCACACTGGCTACTTCCTGTGGTATTGTCCATCCTCAACTGTCCCACTTCCTGTCGAACCCCGTAAGGCTGTTTTTCCAAAAGGCAAACTGGGGCAGTTCACCCAGTTTGTGGACTGGCCGCGCCAACGGACGGCAAAGGCACTCATATTTGCTGTTTGTTGTCCTCTCAATGGCACATAACCTGGAATTAACTGTCCTTTCTGGGGGAAGTGGTACCTTACTGTAAGGGTCGTGGGACATGTTGGGTGCTGGTGGGTGTTGGGTGGTGGCGTGTTTGGGGGTGTTGGGTGTTGGCGCGTTGGGTGGTGTTTGTTGGGTGTTGGTGTGTTGGGGGGTGTGTTGGGTGGAGGTGTTTGGTGTGTGTTGGGTGGAGGTGTTTGGTGTGTTGGGTGGTGTAGGGTGTCAGTGGGTGGTGTGTATTGTGTGGTGCTGGTCCGTTGGGTGGTGGGGTGTTTTGAGTGGTGGCGTGCGTTGTGTGTCGGGTGGTGGCGTGTGTTGGGTGGAGGTGTGTGGTGGTATGTGTTGGGTGGAGGTGCCAAGCTCACCTCTTTCCACTGAGCTGTATTGAGTCTGTGTTTGAGGGTGGGGATGTGTGTTGGGTGAAGGTGCCAAGCTCACCTCTTTCCTCTGAGCTGTATTGAGTCTGTGTTTGAGGGTGGGGATGTGTGTTGGGTGAAGGTGCCAAGCTCACCTCTTTCCTCTGAGCTGTATTGAGTCTGTGTGTGAGGGTGGGGATGTGTGTTGGGTGGTGATATGTGTTGGGTGGAGGTGCCAAGCTCACCTCTTTCCTCTGAGCTGTATTGAGTCTGTGTGTGAGGGTGGTGATGTGGTCCCGCAGCAGCAGGGCGTGTGTGTCTCTCTCGGCTAGCGAGCTCCTCAGACCCTGGAACTCCGCAGACAGACTGCGCAGCTCCACCTCGGCTTGCTCCAGCTTGAGCTGAGGAACAAAAGAAGAGGAGGGGAAGATGAAGAAGAGGGCTTTGAAATAAGACAGGATTTGTGGCGAGTGTTAAAGCACAAACAGGCAGCCACGCTTCCCCCGGGTGACACCACCAGGAAATACACAGAGTCATTCGACTACCTGCAGAGCTTTCCTCTCTCTCTCCTCCTCCTTCCTTTGAGCCGCCACCTTCTTGGCCCTCTCCTTCATCCTGTACACGGAGACAGCAGCAACCAAAGAGAACAAGGGCAGGAAAAAGCAGACACATTGAGCTTGAGATAGAGATAAAGACAGATATACAAAGAGACTGAGAGGGAGACAAACAAAAACATAAAGAGAGACTGAGAGTTGAGATGGAGAAAGTCTCTGACCTCTCTAGCTCCGTCTCTCTCTCAACAGCCTTCAGTGTCAGGGCTCTGATGTCATCCTCCAGCTCTCCGATTCGCTGGTCACTGGCTGCTTTCTTGGCTAGAATGGACGTCTTTTCATGAGCCAAGGCCAACCCGGACGCCTCCACCTCCTGAGGCGGAACAGCGAGAAAGGGGGGGGGGGGGGTAATGTCATAAAGAAAGACAGGAAAGAAAGAAACAGGGAGTTAGATGAAAAATCTCGGGCTTTTATTTTGTGAGCCTCTGTAGATTTACACAATTCAGCCGTAAATCAACCTCTACTGTTTTGACACTGAACATGACATGGTAATGTAAATCTGCAGTTGTTTGGTCGTTGTTCCACTGGAAAGGAGGTTTTAAACAGATAAGGGCCGATTCCCGTGGCCCCTGACACCAGCCAGGAGAGCATTACCTCATGTCTCCTCGCCATCTCCTCCATCCGGTCTCGGCTCTGTTGAAGTTCTCCCTTCAGCTCGCCGATGTTCCTCTCCAGCTCCTCCCGCTCTCTGTCCCACGCCTCTCTTGCCCTCCCGTGCCTCTCCTTCTCTCTCTCCTTCATCCTCTCCGCTGCCTCCCGCGCATGCAGCAGCTCGGCGCGCTCTCGCAGACACTCTTGCAGGCGGCTCTAAATCCAGAGCGAGGAAATGAGTCCACCTGGAAACACGACTGACCTCTATCCTTCTCAATGGGACAATACATTTATTGCAACCTTTGAGCATACGGTTGACCCAGTTCCATTCTTCTCCAGTTTCTTTCCCTTCTCGCTGTGAGTGAACGAGGAAATATGTACGCCCTTCTGCAGCCCTCCCTCTGCCTCCCCGCTCAACTCTCTCTGGCCACCTGCAGTACCTCAGCACTGGATACGACACAAAGCATGCCTGTCTGTCCCTCCCACCTCTCAATCCCCTCCTCTGTCCCTCCCACCTCTCAAACCCTTGTCCTCTCCTCTCCCCACCCTCATGCCCACCTGGAGTAGCTCGGCCCTGGGTATGACCATTAGCATATCAGTCCCTCCTTCCTCTCCAGGGGCTGCTTCCTCCAGAGTGACTGGGTCCTCCACAGGCTTGGGGGCGCTGAAGGTGAAGTGGGGGCTGGCAGCACACACCTCTCCATTCCGATCCACGTACACAAACTGGTACTGCTGTGAACCTGGGTTGGGCAGATAGGAGGCTGAGGGGGTAAAGGGGGCGGGGGGGCGGGGGGGGGGGTCATAATTTCAGTGATATAATTTTAATGATAACCATCTGTGGCTGAGGTAAATATAAATAGCAACCATTCCATCCGCGGTGTCTCCATCCATTTATTCTTCTGTTTTCAAATCCTTTTTATTGAGCACAGCAAGACAAGACAACATGGATGAGTTCATTAAAAAAAGTTAATGGATGTGACCTACTATTGTAAAGAAAAAATATATGTTGTATCAAGAAACAAAAACACATTCACAAAGAAAGGAGTAAAACTAACTAAAAATAGAAGAACAGTGAAAACCAACCCCAACACTCTCTCATCTGCTTCTTTAGCCCTCGGGTTTAAATCCAGGGTTGGGGAAAATTCGATTTTAATGCAAGTCAATTCCGAAAGTGTACTGAAAATCTAACTCTAATTCCAATTTTCATGAATGTTTTTTTTTTTCAGAACAATTCGGGAATTTGGTTCATTTTCTGGACTGACTGGAATAAACAAAGAATTGACTGTAATCCTGCTTTCATCTCCCTGACATAACTCAAACATAAACCCACCGCCCCTTAGATGGCCACGGCTTTCTTTACCGGGGCCAGAATGACACTTCAGCCGACCATCAGAAGACAGAGGACATTTATTAAAAAGCCTGTAAGCTACTGTGCTTTAATGTCTTTGGGTTGACACTTCTCACCACTGACTGCTGTAATGGAATGCATGGTTGGTGGTTCAGCCCGGTCCTTATATCACTGTCTGTGGTACTCATTACTTACGGCCCTACTTTTTAAAAGGAATTGATTCAGAGACGGACAAAGACTGTCAAACACAGACAGGGAGAAAGACAGGGGAGGTAGGGAGGATAGAGAAACAAAGAAAGAAAGGGAGGGAGAGAGGGAAAGAAGAGAGGGAGGACAGGATGAGAGTGAATGGGGGAAGGGAGAGGGGGGAAAAAGACAAGAAAGAAGGAGAGAAAGGAGCCAGCGACTTATCTGATAATCTCTCTGTAACAATATAACTTATTGAGTTCTTTCTCAGGCTTTAAAAATCAGTCTGGAGTCTTCAAATGGCTAAGTGAATTTACTGAAAGATCAATACAAAGTTAGAGGTCCTCCTTACAGACTTTGGCAGGGTATGAATGTTGTGAAATAAAGATAGATTCCAACTCTCGCGCTTTTATTAAGTGTGGATATCTATATTTATTTCATGACTTCACTTTCGGCACCCAGCACCAGTAAATTTCCTGAACGGAGGATAGACTGGACACTCTGAGCCATAGTTTATGTTGACCAGCCCAACTGGAAAAAAAAAAAAGAAAAAAAAAAAGGAAAAAAGAAATACAGAGGAAGCCTACGAAGAGACAATTGTACCCTGGAAGTGGACACAGCAGTTGACCTCTGTGCTCTCCTGGTAGCCTGCTGGGGCCAGCGCCCAAACAAAGGTGTGGTAGTCCTTCACCGAGGACCATCCCGCCTGAGTGTGTCAGCAGGGAGACAGAGAGAAATACCATTGGTAGAATTTGCTAGATGAAATGTACAGTAATGTGCAATCACAGCAGCACTATGCGTGACATTGGGGGGGGGGGGGGTCGACCAGTGGAGCTCAAATCCCAGTGTGAACATCACCCACAGCCGTGTCTTTATTCATTTACCTGGTCATTCTCACGTGTAACCATTCAGCATGTTTTACATTACTGCTCATATGACACTGAAAACACCTTTGTCCTTTTAAAGCTTGTGTGTAATGTCTACTTAAAATGGAAGACTTGTTTTATTATTATTTGGTTTTTACTTTTGTTATTTAATATTGTATATATATATACACATATACATATTCAAATTGTCCACTTGGTATTGCAATGAGAAACAAATATTTCAAATTTTTCAATATTTCACAATCAACAGAAAGCAATACCAGGACATGGGGAAAAAGACATCTAAATATAAAATCCACAGGATTTCAGTGAATACATTTTCAATTTAGGAAATCTATGACCAAGTATTCAAACAAATTAAAACATGCTTTATTTACAACAGATTATTACAGTCATGTTATGCCCCCAGAACCAGGACTTAAATTGTTAACATGCATTAATGAGCTTTTACATTTACTCATTTTAAATTAGCACCGTAATCTTGCAACAATGCATTATCTTAGCTGTGAGGACTAATTTAAACACTAAACCCGAGTTTGGCATTTTTTTATGGTGTGTTTTTATCCAGTTATCTGGTTAACTTTACCTTGAAGAGTCCGACCCAGTCATGGCTAGCCCAGGTATGATGCAAGCTAAAACTGTAGTGGCATTCCACGCGACTCTGAGGGAAGTAGCTACTACCCACGTTCCGAAACTTCACACGCCAAGCCTTCTCCATGGCAACACAATAACACAGCTGGGCTGGCAAGCACCTGTGAGGATGCAAGTATGGCAGAGAGAAGAAATGCAGATTTTGAATGACATTTCTTTAGGTAACAGCTGGAATGACCACAGGCACTTTCATTTCCAACATGAAAATACATGCAATGTTTTTTGGTAGAACACAGACAATGGATACCTCTCAAAAATCCACCAGCAGACGACAAAGAAGCCTACATGAAACCCCTTCAGGTTACTCCGAGTATCTGACTAACGCATTTGTCTGGCACTCAAGGCCCGATCCAGAAGGGCACATGGAGCAGTAGGTGAGAGGTGACTGCTGTGACACAAACTGCTGAGAGACAAAAATGGGCTCTACTGTGAGAGGGTTTGTTCTCTGTAAGATGATCTTCTCCGTGAACATATGGTGACCATGGAGAAGTGTGTGTGTGTGTGTGGGGGGGGGGGGGGGGCACAGATCCTCTGACACCCCCCATAGGGCAACTATTACCTTGATAACGCTTGAACTACAATGACAGATTGAAGGCGCATTCTGGGATTTTATCACAAACAGTATACATTCTATTTGTTTTATCAAGCAAACAAAATATAATGTATACTAAATAAAAGTAAATATTTATGATGTAAAAAATAATAATATTAATAATTAGGTCATTGCATACATTTGGTTTATTTCACACAAGGTGGTTAAAAATGTGAATTCAAAATGTGTAATTTGTATATCCTTCACTAAGGCCTTTATACTAAGTGCTATAACACTTAAACTCTACACTCTAAAACTAAATGGTTTCTCGAGGACCTTCTAGGGGATGTTCAAATAGAACCATTAACATTTCCCTAGAAGAACGTATAAAGGATTCCCCAACAGTTTCAATTAAAACCCCCTAAAGGATCCTTAAATAAACCTTTATTTTTAGAGTGTATTACATTTCAACCACCCTAACTCTCATACAGTCAGGCATAATCTAGTCTCAGGCAATGACAGCAGCCAACAGAATAGGACAGATTACATATTGTTCCCAGTATTGTACTGGCATGACAGTCTAAATCTCAGTAATATCAATGCAACCTCTAATTAACTGTAAGGGGCATTATATTCAATAATAGCATGAGGCAATAGGCTTTTATTTGAAACTTGTATTTGTTGTGTATAATTGGTGTGCCAATTTTATAGATTACATATAGGCCAAGAATGAGAACGCGTGAGAATGCGAATGGTTAGGTAATATCATACTTCTATAAAACGCATTAAGCACAAGACAATTTGCAGAAAATACTACACTTTACACGAGCCTTTAATTTATTTTTGTGTCGTGTCTGAAGTGTTAGAAATTCGCAAAAAACCCACGAACAGCACAACACGTGACAAGACACGACTTTCTAAAGAACACCTCTCAAGTGCTCAAATTACACAGTATGGCTATCTAAAGACAAGGCCCAGTACTGGCCTAGCAGCTGCTTGTAGTCTGTAGTGAGCGCACTGACACTGAACACGTTGTCCAGAAGAAAAAGAGAAGCATTGAGCGTCCGCGATCCAGTGCGCGTCTCTCTAACAGGACCGTAGGATCGGGGCAGTCAAGTGAGCTTAACATATTACAAAAGAAAACAAATGCACCATCCTCAAATACTTTTGCTGTTACTACTAAGTCAATGCGTTAGTTTTCCTTTGTGTTAGTTAGTGCAGAGCGAGAACTCTACGCAGATACAGAATGCCCGTGTTTCTTCTACTGAGACTTACCTTATTATGACCTGTCTGCTCTGAAGATTGTAAAATTGAACCGTCCCTATTTAGATATGTAGAAAGGCCAAGTCCATCGATATCAGAAAACCAGTAAACGTTTTTTAAGACGTTTGAACGACGTCTCTGCAGTTCTACTAACCTACAACAATAACAAAAACACAGGCACGACAGTGTGGTGGTGTTTTGCTGAATTATGGGAACTTGTGTTCTATATGGCTGGCTAAAGCACAGAATTAAAGCTAGATGTTACACGTTAAAAACTACAACCCCCAAACATAGAGGAGACTCTCGAAGGTCGAGAAGCTCTCCGTTCTGTTGTAATTTGATTCTTTTCCACGTCCGCGTGGCTGGATCATCGTCTTTTTCTCACCGATTGGAATACTCGCGTACTCTTATTGGCCACATAATGGCCTTAGAATAAACCGTACAATTATAAAGCAGGACGTCATCGATGCGCAGATAAAAACAACTAATCAATGTGAATAAGACTTCAGATATAGTGGATTATTTGCCATTTTCATAAGATAAATATTTAGTTAGCATTTGCAACTATGCTAAATGCCAAATTGCTGTAATAGCATATATTGTCTATCATATTTGCCTGCTCTTAAATGTGGTTAGGTTTCGTCCTGTAAAATGAGTAGGGTAGGACATACTTCTCCATCTCCAGAAAAAAACAGAAGTCCTTCGAAGTGACACTTGAGAATTGCAATCATGGCGGCATTGACAGCATTGTCAGGTGATGACAGATGACAGGACAGCACTGCACATCACAACAACACTCACGTGGGAAGGAGCACTAGTGCCAACCTACTACAATAAGCGTTCCTCTCTTCATCCCTCCTTCAGCGTTCCTCTCTTCATCCCTCCCTCAGCGTTCCTCTCTTCATCCCTCTCTCACCGTTTCTGTTTCCCTCCCTCTCATCCTCTGTAGCTTGTGTGTGTGTTGACGGTATATGGTGCTTATAAAATGTAATAGCCTAAATAAATCAGGCTTTAATATGTTTGTAAATGTTTATAAATATATAAAAATAGATATTACTATATACTCATATATACAGAATATAACAACTGGGTATTCATTTTATCTCTACACGTTTGCAAAAAAAGTGGAGTCAGAGTAGGTGTACTTTATGTTGTGAGGAAGGCTCTGGAAATGTTTAGTGTTTTTATTTACTGACAGGAATAAAAAAACGGTATGCTATTTAAAAAAAAACAAAAGTTGGCTTGAAAAAGTAGACATTATTTTGAAGGATTTAATAATAGCTTACACAGCAACTATTACTTGCTGTAGTTTGAATGGTTTTAACCTCGTCCAACCCAATGATTGTGAAAAAATTGTTCCAACCTCATAACAGGTACCTCAATCATAACAGACAGCCAAGTATGATAAACAATTTATACTAAGCATCTCCAATAATGTGGGTAAATATTCGAGTTTTAGGTTATCCGATAACGACAGTCATAAACATAATTAAATAATATCGGAAGAGTTTCAGACTTTGCCTTCCTAATTATTTCACAAAAATGAATAAACATTCGTGCACACATGGGAGGTAGTGATGGGCATTCAGAGTCTTTTTGTTGAGGTGGCTCTTGTTGCACCGTTGGCCTGAAGGAGCTGGCTCATTTAGCTCCTAAATCACTATTTATTTAAAATTCTTAAACATAACCTTAGGCCTTTGAATCTCTATCCTACCTCAGTTAGAATCCCCATCCTACCTCAGTTAGAATCCCCATCCTACCTCAGTTAGAATCCCCATCCTACATCAGCAACATTTTTAAACTCTGTTCGCCACGGTCCCTCAGGGTAATCCCCATCTAAACCGGATACAGTTCGATTGCCATCTGTAAGTGTCAGCTTAATTCACAAAAGCAGCCCCTTCGGCCCGTGATTAAAATGTAATCGACATGTGTCAGACTGAAACGTAATTGTTTGGACTCCTCATTAGGTGTGTTGCCAGTTAGCGAATGTCCATCATCACTCGTCATTGCTTAGCCAAGTGCACTCGTCAGTACTCTTGGATGTGACAATGTAAAAGGATGTTCAAGGGCTGAGGGTGTAGGACAGAGGGGCTGTCTACATCGCATTCATAGTGCAACCAAATTCCCCCTCATGGTAGAATGTGACCTAGTGGACACCAGATGGCAGTGTGCCTAAACCAAACCTTCTGCATGAAACCTCCAGCACCTCCACCTTGATTGCATGGACTGTAGAGTCTAGAGAGATGCATTCAGCATGTCGAGTTCAAAGCCCATTCCTGAAGATCTGGAAAGTGTCAGCAGAAATGATGGGAATGTCGACAGATGATGTGTGTAAGCAAATGTACAATTGCTCTTTCGTTTGGTCATTCAATACTGTGGGCACGTTCAGATTACATCCACACATGATTGCCTGATTCCATCATATACTGACAGGTGACCTCCCAACTATGGTGTCATAGTTAACCAGCCAATGGTGCTGCGGTCAGACCCCTAACTTTCTATCTCCCCCTAACTCAAAGTAAACGACACCAGCCCAGAGTGGAAACCTCAAGAGGAATACATTAGGAACAGTGGTCCTTATCTAAATAAGGTAGCTATTAGATGTCGCTAATAGTTTGCAGTCCGACAGTGTGCTGTATGAGAGTAGCCAATAAAGAGTGTTAAGATGGGTTTTAACAGAGTGGAGTTGGCTGGCACACATACACACACACACACACACACACCGTGAGTGCAGTGTTAGGTGATTAATGGTTTTAGGACAGCATGCTGGAACTTCTGTTCTTACTACAGACCAAGCTAATCATTGCTTTACAAAGCTTTCTCTGCCTCCTTCTCTCCAAGCCATAGCATCCTCTCCTGTGCCTTGTTCTCTCATCCCCCTCTTCGATTTTTTTTGTATGATTTTTTTTTTAAATCTTCACTGCGAAACCACATGTGTGATGGTAGAAAGCAACAGCATATTATGGGCGTAGTTTTTTTTGCACATATTCATCGGATATCAGACCTCTTTTATTGGAGCGACATATTCATCTGGATGTATCCCAAGACATAAGACAGTATAGAGGTACGTCTTTTTCAGAATGGACGGCATTACACTGCTGTCAACTGTTCCTTGGCCCTAACACCCGCCCAACCGTTACCCAGGAAACCCTTTCTTGGTGGTCCCGGTGGAACGACAACTTTTAACGTTTCAGACTGACATGTCAGAACCTCTGGGGAAGCCTGGCATAATGTTGCCGGGGCTTGGCATGGTTTTGTCGGAGGTCTTACCGAGGTCTTCAGCAGAAGAATCACTCCCGGGGTTGAGTTATTTACAGCTGTAGTAGATGGATAACTAATACATGAGAACATGAATAGGAGATGTGAAGCCGGGTCACCAAGTCACTTTTAGGTAATGGAAAACTTTAAGCGTCTGTGACAAGGGCATCGGTGTCGTCGGATTAATGACAAGGAGCAGAGGAGGCGGAGATGTCGCCAGTGAGGATAACCACAGAGTCAATGGCACCGGAAAGGAAGGAGCAGACAAAAAGGAGGGCAGGGAAGACGGCAGTCGCTGAAATGGGGCCAGAACCCATGGAGTTAGGGAGGGAGGGTGAAGGAGGAGAGAAGGAGATTGTTAGTGATAGAGCCACAAGAAGAGAGGGGAGGGGGAGGTGGGGGAGTGGAGGAGAGGAGTGGGGGATGGACGGACGGCGGTGTTTAGTATTCACAGCCGAGCTGCCCCATCTGCTTAGCGCAGCAGCCCCACATCGTATAACTGTCTCTCGGCCTCCCGGACACATAAAGAATGCCTCACATTTGATGTAATTCCGCAAAATTAATGACAGCTTTACTTCGCTATGGGCCGTGAGGGAATGATTAGTGTTTGATCGGCCATCTGATCAGACATCGGCCAAGCCTGAGCTGAGCTGGAAGGCACAGAGAGATACAAACACGCGGTGCCGCTGGCCCTGGCACACCGAAACATACCAGCGATGACACGCATGCCAAAACATGGCCCCTTGTTACATCACACAATGGACCGGACGGGTTCAGCAACCCAGTCCTGCCTCTTCTCCAGGGTGGCCCGTCTGATCCGAACACACAGCCAGCGTGGGACCATGCGATGCGCCCTGAATGCTTCTCCCAGTGGCGTAATGACTGGGGGCTCGGACGCTTTTATATCACACCAGATGGGCTTCGGAGGTTGTCTTGTGCTGCAGTATTTCAAGGCAAAGTAGACCACCGGGCAGCAGGAATCTAATATAGACAAACTTAAGATGGTACCGCTGCCCATTTTACAAGATGTGCTTTATTGCAGTTGTGATTGGAGATGCGTATTCATTTATTTATTTTTTTAAAGAGATTGGGAATGGATTGGGAATTTTTTGCGAGGAGAAATTGATCCCCTTCTAAACGACGGGTGGGTTAGGAGCTGAGAAAATGGAATTCCTTCTCCTTTTATCCTGCCCCACCCCTAAGGTCCCCCCTGCCCCTTTCTCTGGGGCTGCCTGCATTTACAAGCGGATGGGGCATTCTGTTTTACTAGTGAGCCTGGCGTGTCCCAGTGTGCTAGCGACATTAAAACTGAGCCTATCTTATCTGTGCAAAGTGTCAGGGGCTTTACATCACAAGGCTGTCGTGGGGCTGCCTCTACACGGCTCCTGTGGGCTTTTGGGTAATGTGGTGCAGTCAAAAACCCAGCGGACAATTACACTGAGCTCATAGATAAACCATTGATTGAGGGTTTGGTGATGTTGGTTGGTCGGTTGGAGGAATGCTGTAGGCTGGGTTGGGACTGGGGGAGGGGTGACAACACAATTGCCCCTGCTGGGTTATTTGCCAGGGGGGTTAGCCAGGCCAAGACCAGTGTTAAGCGCCATGAGGTACACAAAAGTAGTAATTCCGAATCAACAAAAGTGTTAGTACTTTGCATACAATAAGTACAAAATAAGACTGTTTAGGCAGTGGACATGTGATCTGTAAATAGGCTTGCACACAGTTTTTCAAAAATATTGATATTTTCAGATCAGATCTCTCGCAAATAATCAGGTGAAAGGTTGTGCTTTCAGATGCCTGTGTACATGCTCTCATTTACAGAGGTTTTGCTGCGTTGAATTGCGTGTGGTTCAGTTATTAATATCGGAACACTACTCTGGACTGGAACCAGCTAGCGTGGCTCAGAGCTGGGCATTTAAGGGCCTGCTGCGCCAACACAGATCGGTGGACAGATTGGTGTTGCAACTCCCTGGTTGGATTTAGCTTTAAAACAATACAAATGCTATGCCATTGTAATGAACGTCTGTCGGAAATGACATTTGGAGTAAATAAGAAGATGGCAATATCTACTTGCATCTGTTTTGATTCTGGGCAGACAACAGTTCTGTTCTACTTCCGTCCTGTTTTAGTTTGTCATCCTCTGTTTTCTATTTTCCTTTGCTGACATCTTCTTTGTTCTTTTTGCCAACCCTGCCATCACACTGTCTTTCCATCACGGCTGTATGTCTTTCATTTCCAACTCTCTCTCCTCTCTTTCTACCTCTCCTCTCTTTTCTATCTCTCTTTCCTCTTTTTCTTCTCACTCGTTCTACGTTCTTTCTTCAGCTTCTTTTCCCCTTCACATTTCTCTCTCTTCTTTCTCTGACCCTCTCTCTCTTCTCCACCTTCTCATCCTCCACCTCTCTCTCTCTCTCTCACTCTCTTTTCTTTTCTCCTCATTTAATATTTTTGGCTGAGCCACAGACCTTTCTCAGAGCTGTGACCTTTCTGCGTTTAAATTAAACCCCACTACGACATGTCTCTCTTCATAGACCGCCAGTTACGAGCCTTCTGAGGACCGCAAA
The DNA here is from genome assembly GCF_011004845.1 of Esox lucius. NCBI lineage: Eukaryota > Metazoa > Chordata > Actinopteri > Esociformes > Esocidae > Esox > Esox lucius. Next base: position 28,809,968 of record NC_047580.1, on the reverse strand, counting down.
AAAAATAACCATTCTGATGAAATGGCCCCTTTAAAAAGCTCTTCCAGATTCCTTTTGCATTTTTCCTCCTTCCTTTCCTTTCTTCCTTCCCTCTCTCTTTCTTTCTGGATGGATTCATATTCACACTAATGAGGAGTATCCCAAAGAGCGGGTTTTGGAAAATGAGACAGATACACGCACACACACACACACACACACAAACACCCACACAAACACACATGCACATATATTGCTTCTCATTACTGATTAATTTTAGTCAAATGCCATGCATGTTTGAACTGATTTATGGGAAGTGTGCAACAAAGCGCCTTTCATGATTTTGTTATTTTCTTGGAATTGATTGATTTTATTTATTTGAATAAATGATGATATACATACACACATTTCAGACATTTGACAGTGATTTCACAAACAAGTCTGCGGCTTATTTTCATTATAGTCCCGACATTATACAGTGCAAAGACACTACAATTTTACAAAGTTACAGATACTGACACATTCCATAGATACTGACACATTCCATGGATACTGACACATTCCATAGAAACTGACACATTCCATGTATACTGACACATTCCATAGATACTGACACATTCCATGTATACTGACACATTCCATAGATACTGACACATTCCACAGAAACTGACACATTCCATAGATACTGACACATTCCATAGACACTGACACATTCCATAGACACTGACACATTCCATAGATATTGACACATTCCTTCGATACTGACACATTCCATAGACACTGACACATTCCATAAACACTGACACATTCCATAGATATTGACACATTCCTTCGATACTGACACATTCCATAGACACTGACACATTCCATTGATACAGACACATTCCATAGACACTGACACATTCCTTTGATACTGACACATTCCATAGACACTGACACATTCCATAGATACTGACACATTCCATGGATACTGACACATTCCATTGATACTGACATTCCATAGACACTGACACATTCCATAGACACTGACACATTCCTTCAATACTGACACCTTCCATAGATACTGACACATTCCATAGACACTGAAACATTCCTTTGATACTGACACATTCCATTGATACTGACACATTCCATAGACACTGACACATTCCATTGATACTGACACATTCCCAAAGCTACTGTGACATTATATAGAGACATTCGATAGATACTGCACGTTACACACATACTGACATAGATACAGCCAGAAGAGGACTGGCCACTCCTCAGAATCTGGTTCCTCTCTAGGTTCCTTCCTAAGTTCTGACCTACTAGAGAGTCTTTCCTAGCCACTTTGCATCAACACAGTTCTTGCTTGCTCTTTACTGTTTCAGTCTGGGTTTCTGCCAGTGCACCTTTTTCTACATCTGTTGCAGAAAGGGCTTTAGAAAATAAATTTGATTGATTTGGTTGACATGCATTTGATGATATTGCATGGATACAGACAAATGGATACTGACAAATAGATACAGAAACATTAGTTTATACACTAATACTGACACATTACACATGGATACTGACACAATGTCCTCCAGAATGCCATAGTGCCAGAAGACATGGGTGAACTGGGTTTGTGAGGCAGTAGGGAGGCCAGGCAAGGAAAAGACACAGCAGGATGAAGAAAATCGGTCCACAACAACTAGGATGGTGATGTGTTCTTCTAATGGTGGCAGATCCATAACAAACTCCACGCCATATTTCTGCATTGTTCATTTGAATGCAACACAAATCTGTTCCTGGCTCTGTTTTGGAAAACATTAACTTTGTGTATGTATCTCCGTAAGCCAACTAGTGCTCCAGAGAAATAGCTTTCCGTTTAATCACCACAACATGTAGCTTCCCGCTGTTCTGTGTCCATTTAACCAGAGTTGCTATCAACATACCTGTTCATTACACCTCTATAAAACCCTTTTGGTCTGAGAAAACCATGGCAATTACCGGGGACGGTTGGAGCAATTCACTTTTAGAGGGCAATCTGAGTGTGTATGCTAACATCCAACTGTTAGGGGCCCCCTGCCTGTCAGTAGGATCCAATGTAGGGGCTCAACTAAACACTCCTACACACACACACACACACACACACACACATATGCCTTTTCAGACAAACCGCAAGGACCCATACAGGCCAGTATGTTACACTCATTGCAGTATGAACGCACTCTATCACAATGACGTTCGGGTGTGTGTTTAGTTCAATAATGGAGGAATTCTTCGTCTTTTTACCACTACTGGCTTTATAGCAGTAGAAAGACGGCTGCATTAAAACATCTTGGTTCAGCTACGCATTTTCCATTTCTAGATTCCACCTCATAAATTTCCCAGCATCACCCCCAATAGACATCGGAGGGAAACCAGAGAATGAGAGGAAAATGTCCAACGACTGTGACTCCACTGGGAGACGAGCAGAAGTACTGAGCTCCATTCTTTTTTAGTTCTCTTATACACATAATTTTTCTGGGATCATTATTTAAACCAACAAAGGCAATCCATATGCAGTATTTAGTGTAATGAAATACACTTGACAATATAATAATTCCGTTTCTAACAACAATCAGGTTTTCTTATGGATTATTTAAATCAATGGAAAGCAATTTCAAATGACCGGCAGGGCTTCTAGAATCGCAGTGAGATCTCCCCTGCCACCCCCCCACCCCCCCCCCCGCCCACACACTGTCGCCTTGGTAACCCTAATGAATTATGGGCTAGCCCAGTTAAAACATGTACGTCATTACTGGTCCCAGGTTGTGCACTGGCTGTCCATGAATCATTGATGTCATCAGGCCGATTCCCCCCCCCCCCCCCCTCCGTTCTCCCCTCCCCCAGGCCCCTGCCACACTCCTCCAGTCAGCATGGACGCACGGCCGGCCCCAGTCCAGCTCATCTAGGGTGTTGTGGAGAGCAGAGGATCTACGAGGTTGTACGTTTCAGGAAACCAAGCCGGTCCGAGCCATGTATCTTTGCTCTTCAGGTCCACGGCGCCAGGGAGCCTGCTTTAAAACCGCACTGCTTGTCTGAGCTGTACATTCGAGCTGACGTAACCGGGGAGGGGGGGGGGGGGGTCATTTTCTACGCTATTCACGTAAACGTTTCCTACACGCACGCACACGCGCTGTGACAGTAAGTGGCGTGATTTAGGGCGAGGCGCCGGGAGATGCGTGTCTAGTTGCTGTATAGTGATAGCGGTAATGAGTGATTAAGGAAGTGAGATTGATGCATAATGGTCGCGGAGGAAATTCGGCTGCAGCTCCCGATAACCCAGTGGCCTGATTAACAGTGTTATTAAGAAGGGGAGAGTGAAGCATCATGGGTCGGGGGGCCGGGACAAATCAAGGCAACGGTGTGCACTGGGTAGGACATAACCTGGCTCTTTTAAGGGTTGATTTTGCATGATGGAGTTGTGAACATGATCTGGAAAAAACGGGGCAATGGTCATGTTGACGGTTCCCTGGATATGTGACCAGCGGCGGTGTTGCATTGTGGGTTACGGCGGTGTGATATCGTGTGACGTGGCACCCTCTCAACCTGAGGGAACACTCCGTCCAGTCCAAGGCCCAGTCCAGAACACAGCGCAGCGATACGGTGGGCTTGACTCTCTCCTTTCCTCTTAGTAAGACACAGGCTACAGTTAATTCAGGCTAACCATGGAATACTGCTTCCTGCACTCATAAGACTCACTGCACCCTCCCTCTCCTTATCTGGGAAATAAGCATTTTTACAGAGTTTGAGCAGTAAAAAGCCAGGAGCAGATAGCCTATAAATCAGGCCGTAAAAACGTTGTTGTCAGTGGTGCCATCAGCTATCAATCGTACATGGCGGCAGGCTGATGAAGGGGAAATGGGTGATAAAAAACAGCATTTTAGGGAAATTATGTCCAGTCTTCCATTTGCAAAGTGCTGCAGCCGCATCACGACAGAATCTTAATCACTGGTTGGCTGGGAGGGTGGTGATGGTGGCAGATGGAGGGGTGGCCTGGGGGAGGGGCCTGCCTTGGTGGGAGAGAGGATGAGGAGGAGAGGATGGAGGAGACAGAGTTGTGAGCAACGCCCTGGATGGTGGGGATGTGGGGGCACTGGGCTGTGGAGGGGAGGAGAGAGAGGGAAAGGGAGGGGGGAGGGAGGGGGGAGGGAGAGAAAATAGAGAGGGGGAGAGGGGGAGAGGGAGTGAAAATAGAGAGGGGGAGAGGGAGTGAAAATAGAGAGAGTGAGAGGGGGAGAGGGAGTGAAAATAGAGAGGGGGAGAGGGGGGAGAGGGAGTGAAAATAGAGAGAGTTGGGAGGGTGAAAATAGAGAGAGGGAGAGGGAAGCGGCGTTGCAGAAAATTATACAACTAGCATAAATCACATCCACACTCTCGGGTTTCTCTCCAATTTAATACTTCCTTCTCTCTCCCTCCCTCTCTCACTCTCTATCCCCCTCTGTCTCTCTTAAATGTTCTCTCTCCTCATTTGGACTCGTCCTCCATCCCTCCATGAATATCCGTTTGTTTTTCTCCTCATGATGCCCTCCTTCTGCTCCTCATCATTATCTTTCTATCTCTTTTTCCTCCCCCTTTCTCTCACTCTATTTCTCTCTCCACCCCTTTCTCTCTAATCTCTCTCCACCCCCTTTCTCTCTCTGTAGCTTCCTCATTCTTTCTTCTCTCTCTATTGGTGTCGGTCTGCATTGCCCTATTTCTCCTTACACCTCTCTATACTCTGTCCCTCTCTCTCTGTCCCTCTCTCACTGTCCCTCTCTCACTGTCCCTCTCTCACTGTCCCTCTCTCACTGTCCCTCTCTCACTGTCCCTCTCTCTCTGTCCCTCTCTCACTGTCCCTCTCTATACTCTGTCCCTCTATACTCTGTCCCTCTCTCACTGTCCCTCTCTCACTGTCCCTCTCTATACTCTGTCCCTCTATACTCTGTCCCTCTATACTCTGTCCCTCTATACTCTGTCCCTCTCTCTTCACCCAATCTGAATTCCTCTTTTCCTCTCTTTCTTCTATCCATGGGTCTCTCCTACAGTTTTGTTACATCCCTGCTGTACTGAATGTGACTTTGTTTCCATTCAGGGGTTTATTCACTAGCAGTATAACTGGACTGTATTGGCAGCTCCAGAAGGGATGTACTTGTCTCTCAGAGATTGATCAGATATGGTTTGGCTAGCTGGGCTGTTGTCTGACATTAAAGACATCTGGATGGGATGGTTTAATTCACACTTTATCAGACCACTCTGTGACAGCATTCTGGATTGGCTGCTTCTTTATTACCAGGGTTTGTTTATTTATTTATTTTCACTCCAGAACAAAAGGAAAATGACTGAGATATGATCCCAGCGATGGCAATGTCAAGTATTTTTATTGAAATTGTAAAGAATAATTGAAATTGACTGTAAAATGTGATGTGTCTCAAAATCATATTTCTTATTGACATGTACATTACTGTTTTTTTTGGTGTTGTCGTTTTATAGAAGTCTGTTTGTCTGTTTCTGTCGATCCATGACAGGCGTGAAGGAGCAATGGACTGGAAGGACACCATATTGGAAGACCACATTGAGAGTTCCCATTGAGTTGATAAATGCCCTCATTGTCTGATCTGTGACTCCCCTTTTAATCTAAGGTCATTTGTTAATTTATTTGAATAGCCTTACAGCCTTTGGTTGTGCTCTAGAGGGCCTGGTTTCAGTGATGTCATTGTGCGCTGAGCTGAGCGGAGCTGAGTTGAAGCACATGCTAACCTGGTTCAGTGAGGCATGCTCCTCTGATCTTGGCCTGTGGTAAACAAGCATTTCGCTCTAGAGTTTTGATTTAGGAACGTGTCCCCCCATCTTTTAAATCGTATATTCATAATTATATAAAATCCAAAGTTATATCAGCCTTGTTTCTCTTAGACTATTTGTGGATGTGTGCCATAGTGAATTGTATAGGCTCAATGGAATATTTCACAAAATAATGTCAGGGATTAGAAAACACAAGTATAACTAGAGTAAGATGATGAGTTGTGTGTTGTCTAAAGTTCACTACCCATATCCAGCCCAAATCTCCCTGGTCACCTCCACCTTGCCCTGATCATTTCCACCTCTCTGTGGTAACTCCACCTCTCCCTGGTAAACCCCCACCTCTTCCTGGTCACCCCTACCTCTCCGTGGTCACCCCATCTTTCCCTGGTCACCCCTACCTCTCCGTGGTCACCCCACCTCTTCCTGGTCACCCCTACCTCTCCGTGGTCACCCCATCTCTCCCTGGTCACCCCTACCTCTCCGTGGTCACCCCACCTCTCCCTTGTCACCCCTACCTCTCCGTGGTCACCCCATCTCTCCCTGGTCACCCCTACCTCTCTGTGGACACCCCATCTCTCCCTGGTCACCCCTACCTCTCTGTGGTCACCCCATCTCTCCGTGGTCACCCCACCTCTTCCTGGTCACCCCTACCTCTCTGTGGTCACCCCACCTCTCCCTTGTCACCCCACCTCTCCGTGGTCACCCCACCTCTCCCTGGTCACCCCTACCTCTCCGCGGTCACCCCACCTCTTCCTGGTCACCCCTACCTCTCCGTGGTCACCCCACCTCTCCCTGGTCACCCCTACCTCTCCGCGGTCACCCCACCTCTTCCTGGTCACCCCTACCTCTCCGTGGTCACCCCACCTCTCCGTTGTCACCCCACCTCTCCATGGTCACCCCACCTCTCCCTGGTCACCCCACCTCTCCGCGGTCACCCCACCTCTTCCTGGTCACCCCCACCTCTTCCTGGTCACCCCTACCTCCCCGTGGTCACCCCACCTCTTCCTGGTCACCCCTACCTCTCCGTGGTCACCCCACCTCTCCGTTGTCACCCCAACTCTCCATGGTCACCCCACCTCTCCCTGGTCACCCCACCTCTCCGCGGTCACCCCACCTCTTCCTGGTCACCCCTACCTCTCAGTGGTCACCCCACCTCTTCCTGGTCACCCCTACCTCCCCGTGGTCACCCCACCTCTTCCTGGTCACCCCTACCTCTCCGCGGTCACCCCACCTCTTCCTGGTCACCCCTACCTCTCCGTAGTCACCCCAACTCTCCCTGGTAAACCCCCACCTCTCCCTGGTCACCCCACCTCTCCGCGGTCACCCCACCTCTTCCTGGTCACCCCTACCTCTCCGTGGTCACCCCACCTCTTCCTGGTCACCCCTACCTCTCCGTGGTCACCCCACCTCTTCCTGGTCACCCCTACCTCTCCGTAGTCACCCCAACTCTCCCTGGTAAACCCCCACCTCTCAGTGGTCACCCCACCTCTCCCTGACCATGCACACCTCACCCTGGTCACCTCCACTTCTCCACTGGTCACCTCGATCTCTCCCCTGGTCGCCTCCAACTCTCCCCTTAGTCACCCCCACCTTTTCCCGGTCAACCACCACGTCACATCTGCCCAAACCCCACCCAGGATCAGGGCTCAGCAGTTACTGGAAGTCATTAGACACCATCATCTCCCACAGCCGGTGGTAGGACAACATCACAGCCTCAGCCCTAGTCCTAACCATCACCTAGACGACACAGCAGTGGCTGTACCACCTGTGGAAGATGGGGGAAAAAGGAAGTGCAACTCCTGGTACCGTCCACCGTGTCATCTGCTGCCACTGGCGCACCGTCCAGGTCCTACGTTACGCCGGGTCACAAGAGCATGCGGGAAAGATAACGGGTGATTAATGGGGACTATAGCTGACCCCTCCCACCCGATCACCCTAAAAAACCATTCTGCAGGTGGAAGGCAGGTGGGCCGTACACGTCAATCGTGGCCAAACCATCGTGCTAGTCTGTCTGTTCCTTTGAATGTGTCGACGTCTTTGACGAGGATTTCAAAAAACTGCATAAAATGTTCTAGAACCCTGCTGTGTTAGGATAAGAGCTGAGTCCTGCCTGCCTGGCCACCAGGAAGTCTGCTGGTCTCAGGGGCTGTGCTGCCACCTATAGCCAGCCTGCGGTACTAAAATGTAGCCTTGAACACTGGGCTTCTGAGGGCAGAGTACCAACCTACACCAGGGCCATGCCACTATATCCTTACGGTGCCAGCTTTAGAAAAGCTTCTTGTCAGGTGGGTAGACACGCAAAACATTTGGTTTCTCTTCCTGAGACCAGTATACAAAATTGTACAAAAAGTTTAAAAGTTTTAAACTTCTTATAATGCACCTATATACCTGTTTTACACAAATTATTTTGCTACGCTTTTATACTTCACTGGGACCAGTCTCTCCCTTCTGATTCAACACACCTGTTTTACTACTAATGAGATAAATTGCACTTCTTTAGCAGGAGTGTGAAACTGTGGCACATAGGGAATCACAGGAGAATATATTCTCATTGAAAAGTTTTCAGTTTATCCAAAAAATCAAACATTACGGACTTGATTTGTGGTGATGTATATAATTGTGAAATGCAGGCAAATTGAACCCTCGTTTTGAGGAGAAAATAAGACAAGCACCTGTCACTGAGATTGATGGGCCCAAATGGTAAGAGGAGTGCTTACTCAGAGACTGAAGAGTGGTTTGTGGGTGTGTGTGTGAGAAAGGCAGTTCGCTTTTCAATTAAATCAATAAAAGTTTTATTCCTGCTCTGTAGGTCTCAGATTAAAGTCAATTCAAGAGACTGATGGTCACTCAAAAAACACACCTCTGCTATAAAGTCCTCGTCAAGCATTTTTGCTATACACGTTTTGGCATTCTTGTGGCTGCAATCGAGGATTAAAGCAACTCTGCTCCCTGAACTCACCCACCCCTTTGAGATCATAAGTAGATCGCAACGCTCCGCAGGTACGTCTTTTAGCAGACTACGAAACAAGCGATAATGCAAGCATGACATGGATCTGATCAAATGTGTCATGGCCGTAAATGAGCCCATGCTGTTTTCTAGCTGACCGCCATGTTTTTGCGCATAGCATGCGCTGGTGTATCAGGCAGTTTAGTGACCTCATCTGTGGTGCAAGGCAGCCTGAGGGGCCCTTTTTTCTGGAAAATGATCTCACCAGCAGTGTGTCCTTCCAACAGAATTACGCCAAGCACATATTACTTGGTTGGGACTGTCGGTTGATCTCGTCCACGGCCAGTGACATCGTGTCCACGTTCCTCAGTCAGTCCAAAATAGGGGGTATTCTTTTTAATAGATGTCATCACCTAGGTTTCTCGCTTTCTCATCCATAGTCACCCCTTCAACAGAAACCTGCATGAACTCTTACCAGCCAGTGAAAGGCCTCTCATTTTTACATGGCACACAGAGGCCGTGGTGAAACGGCACACAGAGGCCGTGGTGAAACGGCACACAGAGGCCGTGGTGAAACGGCACACAGAGGCCGTGGTGAAACGGCACACAGAGGCCGTGGTGGAACCAGCCCGCCAAGGGATTGCATATACAATGGGCAGCTTGAAGGGCTATGACAAGATGGACTGACAAATTGAAAACTGCATTGATTCTGAGTGTGCAGAGGTCCTCTTTCATTGGTTACTGGGTTATATTGATTGACAGCACTTAATAGGGACAAAAGACAAACATATCAGAAAAATTTGATGATAATAATAAACATGACCATTTTTCCACTCAACATCAAATTTAGGCAGGGATTGCTTTTTTTCCGCATGTTTTATTTATGCTAACAACTGATCAAAGTGCCATTCTATCTTGATAAACAGGCTGGATTTGGCCACTTGTGCCATCAGGTGAATAGGCCTGACCAACACTGTAGGCTGGGGAGTCTCCACCAGAAGAAGAGGTTGTTCTTGGTTTAAAGGTACAATCTATCTGGGGTTTAATTTCTAGTATAAAAAAGAGAAACATGTATTGATCCAGTGGGAGGGTTTTTATTGATCCGACAGGATGGAACGGGAGGGCCTTTACGAGTGGTCTGCACTGCGTGTGTGTGGCAGTGACATGATAAGAAATAAATACAAAAGTGAAGTATTCTGTTGTCATGAGAATAATCTCCATTTGATTCCACTCCAGAATTGTCTTACTTTAAATTGAGGGAGATTAAGAAACACATGATTCTTAAATTAGATTTACCTCATAGCCCATTGGTTTGGCATTCCAAAACAGAAGATGCATTATGCTGAAAAGGCCGGGAGTGTGTCTATGAACAATGTAGCAATGTAGCTCTTCTGGTGTCCCCAAACTCCCTCAGTACCCTAGCAGGTGAGAGTAACTACCTTTTATGTTTAACGACACTGGGCCGTCATGTTATTATGCACCACGTCCTGTCGCGCCATGCGACCACAACACCATTTTTCATGTGTCATTGACTTCCACAAGGTTATCAACACCATATCACAGTCCCGGGCTCCATTCGACAAGCTGAGACGATACAGGGTTCCTTTTGTGCAGGGAGTGCTGTTACCATGGATACGAAACATTGTGTAACCATAACATTCTAGCTCTGTGAAGTGTTCCGTTTGGCTTGATAAAACGGCAGAGGAATCACAGAAATTGAGGTTATAGTACCCCTGGAGGCTGCCAGGGGGCAGCGGAGCACACGCAGAGCGCGCAGTCGTGATCTGGTAGGTAGAGCCTAATGAGAACCAGAGGGCCGGTAGTTACTCACCCGGCGTCTGTGGAGCTCCTGACACTCCGCTGCCTCGTGCCCTCTGTACTCGGCCAATAGATTCACGGCTTCCTCTTCATCCAATGAATTTCAATAACGATGAATAGTACCCAAATTGAAGTTGATCCGTGGTATCTAAGAGCTGTTGTATGTGGCCTGGAATTACGTGGTTGACAAACATGCGACATAAATGAGCGTTCAGCATGATAAGAGCAACAAACAGGGCGCAAACAAAAAACATGGCACATAGACGAACACTGACATGGTGTACAGATATTGGCTTACTATGATACACAGGTACAATGAAGCAGTACCCCGTGCTGCCTGTAGGGGCAGCAGATAGCCTTATGGTCATAATGTGGCGCGTTCAAATCCCTGAAAAAGCGGCAGTTGTGCTTTTGAGCATGGCAACGCTAACTGCTTCCGTGCGCTAACTGCATGGTCAGCTAAATGACTACTCTGTAAAATGTATAGATATGTTGAGCATGCTATGGAACCAACTAAGAGGTAAACCAATAGGTTAATGTGCAGGGCCTGGAGGCACTGAGGGTCGTCGCACTGTAACGGCCTTCTGTAGCAGTTAGAGCTATCGCTGCTCATTGGCTTCTATCCCGTATTAATTTATATCCCCTGTTAACATTGTGTTCATTAGTTTTAAATCATGTCTCTTTCATTTTCCATTCTTGAGGTCACACATAACAGTGAAATATACTGAGCATGAGCGGATCTACTTGGATGATGCCTGTCTCGGTTAATCCGTTTGGAAATGCAGTTCATTTGAACATTAGGCACGACCGTGTTAGTGTGTGCACTTTTACTTTTAAAAACGCATATAAACTGACTTGTCAATGACGTTCCAAATTAAACCAGAAAGTTACAGTTCAATGAATCTGAAATGAGGGGCTGTAATATTTCTGCTCGTAAAATTGAGAAAAATAATTTGATTCATTTTTAGTGAACTGATATTTTATTAGCTGTAATAATTAGAAATGTTAACGTTATTTTACAGTAGGAAGATGAAGATCTATTCACACACAGCATGGCATTCTGTAGACGTGTCATGTATTTTCTCTTCAGTGGTGACCTTTCCTTCATTGCTGGCAAAACAAGGACAATAAAACCCAAAAAGGGTACTGTCAATATAAAGTTTTAGAAAAAATATCTATATAATAATGTTTTTAAAGCTGTAATGGTAAAGCAAAAATCTATTTTCAGTCACATTTTGAATTACAGTGCATCTAAGGCCTACCTAACTGAATGTGTCTGCCATCTTGGAATACATTGTTGGTCTCTGAATGTATTAGTTCTATCAAGCTGATTACATCCTTGGTGGTTCCAACTTGTTTTTAGCCGAGAATGTCACTTCTGTTTCCTTAGCCTCCACAGAAGAAAAGCCATAAAACTCCTTTTTCTCAAGCAACTGTGCTAAAAGGAACACCTGTAACTGGACACACAGACGGATCTCTCCCCTCAAAGGCCAGTGGCAACTTTATGACTGTAGGGAAGGGGGACAGACACACAACAACCAAATAGATAGTTTGTGTACAACAAGAACCACATTACCCTCTGCACTGCAGCCTTTTCTCTCCCAACTCGTCGTTGTTTCAAGCACCCAACGAAAAAGCACTGAGTGAACCTAAGAACGGAGCTTTGGAACGGGAGCCATTTTGGTTGGCCGTTGCCTGGTGTGTCTGTATGTGTTTGCTTAGCTCTTGGTTTGGTTTGTGCGGGCGGGCGGGCGGGCGGGTGGGCTGACACATTGGCTGGATGGTGGTGTGGGGGATGGGGGAGAACAGCACGCAGACCCGCCTGCTGCTGGAGGCTGCGGTTACCCTGTACACAGACTCCAGTTCATGTTTTAGTCATTGTGGAGCGGACCCTGAGGCACTGGGCTCCAGGCTGGGAGACACATTCAGTCAGAAAGCCTTTGAGTACCGTCAGGTCTGTCCTGTGATTTACTGCCTGTTTGGACATCTGCAAAGAGCTTTTGCACCTCGGACATTCTCTCTCTTTCTCTCCTTCGGGGGCTCTCTTGCTCTTTCTCTCTTCCATTTTCTCTTGTTTTCTCTTGCTCTTCTCTCTCCCTTCTCTATTTTTTTTCTTTTCTGTTTCTCTTCATGGGCCGTCTCAACCCGCACTCCCCCTTCTACCTTTCCTTGAGCAGTAAACCCCTGGGAACATTCTGTCAGTCTGAGTCACCTTGGACATATCCAAGGTAGACAGTTCCAATCACTGTAACATTGTAACATTCATATAGAAATGTATTGTGTAGAACAGAAATGGCAAATGGTATACATATATAAATAAATATGTATTTGAATACACACCTTGGCTTCTCTCCTAGATTAACAATTCCCTACACATCCCAGCAGTAAGGTTTAATGTACACACACACACACAAATGCACACACACACACCCACACCCACAAACCACTCTTCTGTATATGAGTAAGCACACCTCTTACCATTTGGGCCCATCAATCTCTGTGACAGGTGCTTGTCTGTCAGCCTGCTCCTCATTGGGTGGCATGCAGTAAAGGAAACCACGAACCGTCAGTCAATCAGAGAGCACACCTCCAGTTATCTCTATCACTCTGACTGGATTTGTATTGACTATTCTATGTTCACAAGGTGATTTACTGAAAAGTCTGAAATACTTGTTCTACTTTATCTTTTAGCAGCTAGGCAAATTAGCTAAATTCACTGTAATTTGCTGTCATATCGTACGTCAAATAGGTAAAATAATATATTAGGAACGTATATGCCAGAACATAGGCACCTGTAGAGGGGTGCATTCTCCGGCCAGCAGCCACGGTCAAGCTTGATGGTTCCCAACCTGCTACAAAGAGTCACTAGAGCAAAACAAGACAAGGCAACCCCATCCGACATGAAACCCATCCACCCATATGCAGTGCTGAGCCAAACTCACATTAGCGTACGCAGGGCCCTCAAACAGTATGTTACGCCCAGTATTTCATTTCCTGGACACAATCACACAGTAGTGTAGCGGAGGCAGTAACTTAGAGCTCTGAACTTTTCGGTAGCCCTCAAGCCATGGTAAAAAAAAAAAATAACATTATTTAAAAAAACATATTTCTTTGTTGCTCCAAGACATCAGCCTTTTCTCATTGTCATACTGCTTGCGTGACAGCCACTTCTTCTCTCTGGGTTTTTCTTCCAGTGGTGTCTAAGATGAAGACGTGGAAGAGAATACCAGGAGCATGAATATGAGGGAAAAGCACACATTTCAGAGCAACCAAGAAACATGTAAATTGTTGTGGTTATATTTCATGAAAACGTATTATAAAAAGAAGGCTTAAGATTTCACCACCCAGAGAATGGCGTGAGAATTTTTAACACAATTAATTCAAGTATAAGCTGAATACAACTTTGTGTGGTTGGAACTACATCCTTCCAACAGGCATCTTCTGTCCTGTCATGTGGGGGTCAAGTTCCCCTTACCATTAAAGAGGCCTACCATTAAAACAGAGCTAGGATAACATGATCACCGTCCATCTGAAATCTCTTTCTGGCTGAATAGTCCCACCTTGCAAACAAAAAAGAAAAATTGGTTTTTGATAACAGAATACATGTAAATTCAAATTGTAGCCTACTGAGACAGAGAGAGAGCCACATTGGCTTCCCCAAACTACATTCTGCACAGCTGAACCTCGTTTTGACTGGGATTGGTGGTGTTATGTTTGAGACAGGTGCAGGTCACATGCAGACATGGTTTGATAACTTTTTTAAAAGAGTGTGTTTATGGAGGAGATGGGCAATTTGAATTATTAATAAGAAATACATTTATTACACCTCTGGGTGACTATGTTTATATACCCCTTATGACAATGCATGTTAGCAGTAATATGTTACTTTTGTCCATAACATTCTGTTATCTAGACTGAGAACCTGATGATTCTGTCAGGCAAACCACCAGCTAGGCTGTAAACAGGCAGCCTGGGACTTTTGCGATTAACAAAATGTTTTTTTGAAAACCTCGCACTTTGGACTGGATGTGTGATATGTTGCTCATATGTTTACAGGTTATAATTAAAAATAATTAGCAATGAAATTCCAAGTTTTAAAGTGAGTGATTTTGATGACAGGGCACAAATTGGCAAACACATGACATAGTAGTATTAAAAACAACCTAATATTCAGGGGACGCTTTTTGGCTCAACACACTACCACCCGTGACCAAAAATCACAGACTGCATCTTTACATTTCTCATTTTAATTACAGATTTCATAAATAATGTATAGGCAAGCCATCAATTTTCTGACATATTTTAGTTTCACGTGACTTGTTCTAAGATATCTCAAACAAACCTTAGAGAAAAACTTGGAAGACTACAACCACAATAGAAAAAGACTTGGAAGACTATGACCACAGCAGAAAAAGACTTGGAAGAATACGACCACAACCGAAAGACTTGAAGACTACCACCACAACAGAAAGACTTGAAGACTACCACCACAACAGAAAGACTTGAAGACTACCACCACAACAGAAAGACTTGAAGACTACCACCACAACAGAATGACTTGAAGACTACCACCACAACAGAAAGACTTGAAGACTACCACCACAACAGAAAGACTTGGAGACTGCAGCCACTAAAGAAAAATACTAGGAGACAAAGACCAAAACAGAAAAAGACTTGGAAGGCTAGCAACCACAAAATTGAAAACGCTCCGACAAACCTCCACTGTCCTATAAACACAACTCGGTGCTAAGGGGATGTATTAGCTTATTAAATCTGACTTCTGGGATACGATGTCAACGATAGGTTAGACCCCGCTGAGCCAATCGGGACATGAAGAATTATATTTGTCCTGGTAAGAAGTGTTTTATAACATAAGGACGTGACTTGCCATCACTAAAGGAGGTTTTCTCCCGCTCCGTGTCGAGTGGCTGGACACCCTACATATTGCCCTTTGGCGGTCAGTCCACTTTGACCCTGGCTTTAGGAGCTAGACGTCAGTGGTCGTCAATTACAGGCTAGACTGTGTGGTGTTGGTGGGTGGGTGCCAGGCAGACAAAGCTTCTGAAGAGAAGGCCAGAGCCTGTCCTCTGTCTCTACAGCTCTAAAAATATGATGTCATTAGTGTCTGTCGCCACAACTTGGGCTAAGTGTGTGTATGTGTGTGTGCGTGTGGTTGGGCTTTACTATATAAATGGGGACAGAAATGTCCCCCCGAATGTGGTCAAACCAGTAATATTTTCCCTTTCCTGATTTTGAAAAGGGCATTTATTTTTATTTTTTTTTGGTTTAGGGAATAGTTAGAATGGGCTTGATAAGCTTAGGGTATGGGTTAGGAATTCATGTTCTTATGTTTTATGAATAAAGTTTAACGTGTATGTGCAATTGGGAATGTGTGTGTCTAATTGTGGGTACGCTGAAATGTGTGGACATGCAAGCTGTGTGCGTGCATGCGTGTGCTTCTTTTGAGCGCACGTGTGTGTAGAGGACCAAACAAATGTGGACTGGTATGTAGCAGCTTTGGTTCAGGGAGGAAGGCAAGGTGAGAAGACAGCATGGTTGGTGGCAGAATGTGACCACAGCTCCAGACAGCTCATTGCTCCACGTTGCCTCTGAGAGTTTTACAGCCCAAGTGGTTGAATAGCCCGCGGGACACAACACAACAAGCTGAGCTCTAGTGATTTATGACCGTCACTCAACCTCATGTCTTTTGTTTCTCAAGACCAAGGACGGGCAAGTCAATTTAACTAGTCAAGAAGACCGTTGAACCTAGACATGCAAGACATTCTGTCACTACCGCGTTTTTATAGCTTACAGATGAATCGATATATAGACAACATGGATTGTGTATGGAAACATAAGACATGTCATGCAGTGCCTGATGGTAAATGTCTTGAAAATATTTGCCCATGGCTGTGGAAAATGTTTTAGACAGGCTCAAAGTGTAATGGACAGGGGTGGCCAATAGTAAGCCACAAGTACAAAGTGTCCTCTTTCTGAGTAGACAGTATGAGTGAAGACAATTCACAAAGGCCATCCGTCTGGCTGTCTGTCTGGCTGGTAGTTAGCTTGTATTCAGTTAAACCCTGAGGTAATTGTATATTTACAACGTTGACCAATCAAATATGATATATCCTCCCCTCATGTCTGTCTATCGTGGAGAGACGAGGAAACTAGAGTACTGTGATGTTGTTTAATGCAGAGGATCCTTTGAGGCTCAGTGCCAAGGAGAAAATAGACTGTAAGGCAATGAAGAGTATCTTCAGTAGTCTCTCTCTTCCCTTGTATCTCTTTGACTGCTGCTCTCTCTCTCTCCTGCTTCTCTTGCTCTTCAACCCTCCCTCTCTCTCTCTCTCTCTCTCTCTCTCGCAATTGGCTCTTACTCTCCCTCTGCAGTCTAAGCCCACTAAAAAGGAAAATAAAAGGCTTTATAATGAGTTTCATGTGGAGCTTCAGTGGCATACACATTTAGTTGTGTTGGCTTAGACTTATTTACAGTCAAATGTTATGTCTACCCATAAACGTGTTTATTTATAGAAACGCTCTGGTGATTGCAGCACATTGATTGACATCACAGTTACTGGGTAGGTAGCGTATAACATTACAGTGTGTTACATTGATTTGCAGTATTATACACATATGTATAGTTATACCTCACTTTTCATTTATTACATAAAATCTCCTAGAATTCCAAACATTGCCAAAGTCATGCAGGAGAGTGTTTACGAGTAGTGTGACATCATATAGAGGACCCAGCCAATAAGCCTTTTCCCTACAATGTAAAGTCTGACAAAAACAATATCTTCAAATGTATGAATTCAAACTAAACAAAATCATGTGCCAACTTTCTGCCAACTTACCAGCAAATACAAACAAATGTACTGTTGCAAATCAACACAGTATCTGTTGAAAACTTTGAGGAAAGTTAATAATTTCAAAACATCTGCAAATTTAAAACACTTCAGTGAAGGTGAGGACCATCAATGTGTTTGTAGATGGAGACCACATTTTTTGAGCAGAGTAGGTTTCCAAAGCGTTGGGGGACGGCCATTTGTCCTGCTTCAAATTTGCTCTGGTGTAACTCAGCCAAAATGATGGTGACCACATTTAAAAGATCCAAAAACAGGAATGTTTTTGTGTGACAGTATTAATTTAGTCTAACAACAGCTTAGCTCCACTCTCGCTACAGCTTCCCTGAACAAGCTGATTGAAGCCTACTGAAACAAACTCAGGTGATGCGAAACGAAGAAGCGCGTGCGGCAGTTTTATTAAAATCTGTGAACTTTTTGCAACATTTCCACTTCTAAATTCACCATTTCCACATCCAGATACAAAAAAAGAGATCTACTTTCAAACCTATAAATGACTGACTCCGTGTCCAATCAGAGATGTAGGCTACAGAATCCCTATTAATGTATTTGAATTTCTTTGAGCAGTTGTCACGGTGCCTATTTGGACACAATTTCATTTAAATAACGTAATATGCAAATACAATTCTCATTCACACCGGCAATGAGAAACTCACATGAACGCGCGGCACTTGGCCAGACCACTGACCTGGAAGGCCTATAATGTCACTGAGGGTTTTTGTTAACCTGGCAACTAACATGGCACTCTAAGCGCTGTTGCTGTTGCTAGTAGAATTGTTTAGATGTTTTCGGGGTTTTCTTTTTCAGATTGTCTTTATGGTGCTTGAAGGGCCTACAGAACCAGACTTACTACGTGAACCGCTCGTTCCATTGCGATACACACTGTGTGTACACACGACTGGCATTACCCATCACTCACCTGCTCTGGTGGGGAGGGATTTACAGGTAATAGGGGAAAGTTAAAGAAGGGTAACCTTTGCAACACGCTGAGGCAGAGGCAGAATAACCATTTCATTTCATGGCTATAAACCTGTGCCTACTGTATCTAAAAACACTTACTTTGTCCCTGTGGTCTTCTTGGGCAAGATACCCAGGGGTTAGCGCAAAACGCACTACAAAATGTACAGTTAAGATACTTGGGTGTTTTCAGTACACTTCAGCATTCTCTCCAGACAAAATTGACAGTCTAAAATATCATGCAGAATGCTTAATTAATTAAGGGGGATACTGGAAAACATTAATGTTTTTGATTCATTCATTCCTTTACATAATAGTGTTTTCAATTCCTCTCACCAGTGTGCAGTGGGTATCCTCTTGTATCATGGTTTTTGATGCTTTTGTGTGACATGTGAGGGCAAAGTTTCATTTATGTGCTGGAAAATGTGGTCTTGATGTCTTATTTTGACTGAAAAGTCTGTGGTTTGGTCAACATGGACTGAGTTTTGAGATGTTTGTTTATAGTTCTGAGAATGTGTGTTGTGCACATTCAGGAAATGTGCATTAGCTGTTGTGAGAAACAGTAACACCATGCTGTTAATTTTTCTTAAACACTCCTATAATAACAGGGACAGACACAGGGAATGGACAGGACATGTGTTCAGGGCACTGAAGGGCCAAAAATGGAAGAGCAAGTGAGGAATAAACCAAAGTGAACTCAAATGGCCTCTTCACCCCTGTCTTCCTCATTCTGTGGGTCCCATGGCGCTGGGGCGGAGTGGCAGTGAGTGCTGCATTTCTTCCTGTCACAGTCTTCCAGACTTCTGCAGCCTGCCCTTCTATTCTTTCTCGTTCAACTTATCCGCCTCCTCCTGAATTGGGTGTGCCCTGAGATGCTCTTCTGAGGCCTTAGTATTCCCGCCATGACAACACTCTGTTTTGAAGGCAGCTATGCAGATGGACTGGCCCAGCTCTTGCATCTGTGGGAGAATAGTTTTCAGTGCAATTGCCACTTGCTAGCTTACATCATCTAACTAGTGAAATAATCACATTTCTTAGCTAGGATTTGTTAGATGAACTCAAACAAAAATTTAGAAACCACCAAAAATGTGAACAAAACATGTAGAAAACCAGGAAACATAATAGAAAAGTCTCACAATTTCAGATTTAAAGGGATCTCGATAATTTCTTCAAGAAATGAAACATTCGCTTAATGGTAGGTTAACAGCGTCTCTATGTTCATATCTACAAGTTCAGTACCAGTGCGCTGTCCATTGGCTACTGCTACGGATGGTCTGGAATTTGTAGTCCAGATACAAAACTAAATAGCAGAAATCCTATGAAGGAACAGCTCTGCCAGAAATAGTTGGCTATAAATCATAACTTTCATACTTATTCTAGACTTTAGCCAGTATTTGTTTAAATGTCCTGAATTGTGACAACCTGCCAACATGGCTCAAGAAATATACAATCTACACACCAGTGTAAAATTCTACCTGCATTTATCAAACTGTTCCGCTGCTCTATTCCAGTAGGCACTGTTGCCAGCGGTAGGACTAGCTTGCCTGTCCAAAGTAATTATATCCCACATCCAAAGTAATTATATTTTATTGTTACTGTAGAACAATCCAAAGTAGAAGATCTCCATAATCCAGAGCTGGCAATGCATTCAGAAGAACGCAAGCATTCATAACAACCGTTCAATTTATTGCTAGCAGCTAACATTAGCCATTTCAAGGTAGTTACTGTTGCTCTGCTCAGTGGGTCCTCCCTAAAATGAGGACAGTAGTGCATTCTGGGTAATTACAAAGTTATACCAAAATAAGTTAATGCATTTTCAATACCCAGAATATAGCCATGCTGGTAGTAATAGGGAACCAGAATTTGACTAGGGAACAGAGTCTGGTTGTGTCTCACTCCTGGAGGCTCATTCTCTACACCAGAAGTAGCACAGGTAACCCAGGAACTTATCATCTGTTTTACGGCTACTGCAAATCACATTTGGTAGGGCTCTCTGCTTGTATCATCAAACACCTGCAAACGTATCTAGAACGCTGCCCCCCAATTGGTGTTCAGCCATCCCAAGTTCTCCCATGTCATCCTGCTCCTCCGCTCGTTCTATTGCGTTACAGTTGAGCCCCAATCCACGGCAAAACCATGGCGCCCACCTACGGAGAAGCAAAATGAACACCCTCTACCGATCTTCACCCAATGCACTCCGTTCTGCCACCTCTGGTCTCTTGGTGGTCCCATCCCTACGTTATGGCACCTCTGGTCTCTTGGTGGTCCCATCCCTACGTTATGGCACCTCTGGTCTCTTTGTGGTCCCATCCCTACGTTATGGCACCTCTGGTCTCTTGGTGGTCCCATCCCTACGTTATGGGCACCTCTGGTCTCTTGGTGGTCCCATCCCTACGTTATGGCATCTCTGGTCTCTTGGTGGTCCCATCCCTACGTTCTGCCACCTCTGGTCTCTTGGTGGTCCCATCCCTACGTTCTGCCACCTCTGGTCTCTTGGTGGTCCCATCCCTACGTTATGCCACCTCTGGTCTCTTGGTGGTCCCATCCCTACGTTATGCCACCTCTGGTCTCTTGGTGGTCCCATCCCTACGTTATGCCACCTCTGGTCTCTTGGTGGTCCCATCCCTACGTTATGCCACCTCTGGTCTCTTGGTGGTCCCATCCCTACGTTATGCCACCTCTGGTCTCTTGGTGGTCCCATCCCTACGTTATGGCATCTCTGGCTCAGCCCGGTCAAAGCTTGTCTAAAATGGAACCTAGTTCAGGGGACCGTGAAGGATATTGCAAAAGCTTTATCATATGGTCAGTGCACCTTTTTTTGTGGATTTGGAGATGTGCTTTGATTCGATGTCCTGCGGCAAGATCCAACCACGCCACCGTTTTTGACACCGGACTGAGGCAGCCTGGCTTGGCCTAAAATCTCCTGGTTGGAGTCCTTAATGTATCCTCAATATGTTCCCATGGTCTTTGGAAGTAAAACAGCCCCAGAAAATCATAGGTCCACCACCATATTTCACAGTTCGTTATTTTCTGTATGTTTTTATTTATTTTTTATACAAAACTCATCGCTGGTGTTTGTTGGCGTAGTGGTAGCTTCTAATCATAGTTTTGTTGTCCTCAATATGTCCCAGTGAAACAGAATGTCAGGGATGACCACTGAAGAGTTCCCAAAGGCTCAAATTAACTTTAACATCTAAATCAAACTTTAACATCTGAATGTAAATCAATTTGATCTTGTTCATTAGATTTTCTAGGGGTGCCAATGGTTGTGGCACGTATGTTTTTGAATAAAATAACTATTATTTGAAGATCATTTATTTTTTCTCAAATTGTCACTCAATTAAATGTTAGAATGACATGATTTATGAGTGTAAAGAAAATATTTTTTTTTTTTACTAATTTGACTTATTTGCTAAAGCTGGGACTGAAGGCAAAAAGTCTGAACACCCTATTTTCTAGTAATAAATTAAATTTTGCCCACAAATGTCACACAAAAGCATGAAACACCATGGCACGATAGAATACACATTGCACACTGGTGAGAGGAATGTTTATAATGGTTTGTTCTAGGGCTTCAGAAATCATGCATGATCTCCCGGTTCTACAAAAAGAAGAAAACAAGTTTCAAGAAAACAAGTTTACAGTAAGTAACCTTTTTTCATTTTTGAAAGTCTGGACAATTGATGCCACAATGAAATGACTGACATTGGGATTTACTCTCATCCTAGTTTCTGTCATTGTCATGTCATGTACAGCACCATCTAGTCCCTGTTTATTTTTGTATTATTTTTGTATTTTATTTCGTAACCCTTTATTATCTTGTGTCCCTTCCCTCAAAAAGATGCAATTCTCTTGCCAGGCCGTGGCTGATAATAAGAATTTGTTCTTAACTGACTTGCCTGGTTAAAGAAAGGTTTAATATAGTGTCAGAAATTTAATTAGATATTGTTGTTCTTCTTACTTTACCTCTTTCTCTGACTTTGTCATCCTTTACTCCAAAACAAATGTTAACTTACCTGTGGCCACTTTTATTAATGCCAACATCCTGATTGACTAATTATAATTGCTAGTGTTTACACCTTGACAACTGGTTGTTGAGTGTTAGAATTGAGGTGATTTGGTTTGATTATTGAATGTTCTCTACATGACAACATGTTTAGAACTGTGCTTTATAAAGATATTTGTGTGTAGAGGTTCGCAAAAAACGATGTGACCCAAACACAGATTTGTTTGAAAACCAGTAAAGAATGCTCAGTGGGCTACAAAAAATTGTATTATGTTTATTGTTCATAGAACCAGTCAGTGATTGTGAAAAACAGTGAAAGTGAGTGGCTTTGATGACATGAGGTACATATCAGACATGGTGTATACAATCTTTATGGACCTGTTTGGGCTCAACAGTGCCACTTTTACAACCAGTGGCTAAAAAGCCCGGAATGCACCTTTAAGCTTGTTCCAGGAGTGGGGTAAATGGAGAGGAGTGTTCACCATCCTCTCCAACAAACTGACCTGCAAGCCCTCTCAGGTATGAGGTCAGCCTCCCAGTCAGTCCGCCTGAAACTGATGGCCACCGCTATAAACGCCCCAGATGTTCGTACCTGAACACCAGCCTGAGAAGAGAAAAGGTGATCAAGGCAAAAGGAAACATTCAGACAGGGCAACTCACAGTCGTAGAACTCTACCCTGGCCAGTACTTGTTATTAAATACAGTTGTGACTCTCTGAACACCCAGTTTAAACTGCAGATGGAATAATGCATGCATTCATCGGGTCTCCTTCCTGTGCTGTGCTTGTCCAACATAGCCTAGGTAATGTATTAATTTCCAATACATTTTGGGTTTGGAAAAAGGCACAAACTGTGATCATTAGAGAATTCCAGAAACCCAATGTAAGAGTCCGCGTGCGTCGCAAATGGAACCCCTATACCCTTTCAGTTCACCACAGCCCCAAGTAGTGAACCTTAAAGTGAGTAGGGTGCCATTTGGGACAGCCCAAAATATGAATGGACCAGTCAGAGCCTGGCCAGAGGACACAAACGGTGACAAAGGCTTTGTGGTTCTTTAATTACAGGCTTCTAATGGATTCCATGCTGCCCTGGAATAGCACCGACAGTGAGAGTGGAGTGGCGGAGAAAGAAGGGATGAAAAGAGAGAGAAAGAAAGAGAAAGAGGATCGGTAGGAAACGGGGGGCAAGGGAGGGAGGGAGGGAGGGAGATGGGAGGTGTGAGGTGGAATGGGGGGGGGAACAGCAGTAGGGAGGGAAGAAAGGAGAGAGGGAAGGGAAGGAGAGAGCATTAGGGGGGGGGGGGGAATAGAGGGAGTGACATCAGCGTGCTTAACTTCCTCCAGATTGTGGCTGATTAAGTAGGGAGCATGCTGTAATGGAAACTGAGCTCTCACTCCTTCACAGGTGTCAGAGAAGAACAAAACAATACCCCTAATTAATCTGGACAGAGTTTTGATGGGGGTGAACTTGGGCATGGGACTTCTCTTTTCTACGGCGGTGTGTACGTGAGTGTGCGCATGTGTTTGAGTGGGTGTGTCTGTGTGTGTGTGTGTGTGTGTGTGTTTGTGTGCGCACGTGTGTGTGCGCTTGTGTTTGTGTGTGTGTGTTTTTCCTCCATTTGCTCAGAAATTGGACCTGAAAAAATCAATCTCTGTGCGTCACATCTGTGGCTTGGGATTTGGAGAGTTAAACTCCGCCCACCCCTTCTCTCTGTGCCCCACCCCTCCTTGTCTTGCCTAGTGCAGTATGCCACACTATGCACGCCATTCTCTCTACCACGGTCAGAACAAAGGGTTCTCTTGGTGGCTTTGAAAATAATGCATTTTCTTGTGGTTTATCGTAATGGTATACACATATCTTTGTTTGCAATTATAATGCTACGGGGCACATAAATGAATGGCCCAGACAAGGGTGTGTGCTGGTGGGGAGATGTAAAGCTAACATATGTTTGAACATCTCGAAGAACGATCTGGCCTAATGACCATGTCTTCTTATTTATGCTAAAATGGGGAGACTGGTTCTTTTCTAGGTTCTTCTAGTTGCTTGAATTGTGGTTTTACTTGGGGTGTCTGTATTGCACATTGTGACAGCTGGTATGGAAAGAGTTTATAAAATATAGTACACTTGACTGATAAACTAACTTTGAGGAATACATCCCAAATGTCACCCTATTGCCAATATAGTGCATTACTTTTGACCAGAGTCCTATGGACCCTAATGTGCAAAAAGGGAATAGGATGCTTTTTTTTGGATGTAATCAGGGATAAATAACCCTCTGAATGCAGCCACAGAAGCTCAATAAAATAAAATGTGTTTATTGTTAGTCAGAAGGTATAGTATGTTATTCAGAGATTAACTTAACCACAATTAAATCCTGAGAGATCTTAGTAATACAGTATTTTATGGCCTTTGTAAAATTATGGCAGCATTTCTTAAATCCTGGTCTGCGGTCCAGTGCCGGTCCGTGGAGGAATGCCTCTAGGTCTCTGGTATATCCCTCATTAATGAGTCCCATTTGCAATTGACTGTTTTTTCAAACAATCGTAGTTACTCAAGTAGCTGATGGTGTCCACAGTTAGGTGTTTGGCAAGTACAGAGTCCTTTCTATTTCACAACAAATTTGAATTTTGAACAGTTTAAGCTTATTAAGCTAATTTTGACTTTTTCATGAACTTTCCAATACCATTCTAATGCATGACAACAGTCCTAAAGGCTTCAGATATCCATTTAGTTTATATACTTCTATATACTTTGGTGTGTTTATTAACATTAAAGGAGTAGCCAGAATGACAATTTTTGTTATCACATAATTGTTTAGAAAAGCCCCAATGTGTCCTACAACAGAGAATTAAATTGAATGATGAATTTTGACCTTGATTAACCAATTTATTTCTTTGTCTGGGTAGTAGAAATTCTCATACAGAAGTATTTTCAAGTCAAATTAGTCATTTAAAAACTTTTGATTTGTTTGGCTATTCAGAAATATGAGGTGTCGGTCATAGTATCACATCATAATTAAAGAAACTACTGATGATGATAAAATTTAAATATTTTACATTTAATCAGTCCTATATCCTCATATGTTTGTTTGAACAATGTGCACTAGTCCTGTTAAACAATAGTTTTTCATGGGCAGTATTATCGGCTTTCCATGGTGACATCACCATGCAAATGGGTATATTGGCCAATAACAAAGAGGTTCACACCTCTCTACTAATAACAGCTAGTTTTTTGTTTTCCCCTCCCCACTCAGAAAACTCCCTCACAGTCCCAGCAAATATTTTTCATGAGAAATAATTCTTTGTTTAGTAAAAAGGTAGGTTTTTTCACAAAAACTGTAATACAGCAAACATTTTCACTCTTTCAAAAGCCTCACAAAATAGTGCAAGCAACATTTGCACTGAGACGGGCAATTTCTTGCAAAAATAATGTGACCGTCGGAAAAAGATCTGACACTGTAGGGTTTTGGTTTTGTTGACATTTCAAATGTTAATCCAACACTTTCTTTTTTCCAACAAGCGTATCATGAAATGTGAATAAAATGTTGGCTGTAAACCTGGTTTGTAAGAAAATGTACATACATTTTCTGTTGACAATCCTTCGTTTCAAAGGTTTCTCTGGTGACAAATAATGAGCTAGCAGATTCACCTCCTTGAGACTGACAATGAGCGGTGCAACACCACCACTTTGGTCCGTTAATTTATCGCCACCTGAGTGACCACCTGAGTTCCCCATGCTGAATAAAGAACAATATCTGGTCATTTTGTTTTGTGAGGAACCCATATGCTGTCCAGTGCTGTTGTTAGTGTACTTTGGTGCTGTCCATTGCTGTATCTTCAGTTTCAATGGGTACTTTTTTTTCTTGATATTGTAATTAAGGTCTGTTACACACAACCACTGACAAAACATAATTGTGATTGTTGTGGTAGTTGCATAGTAACTAATCATATATTGTGTGTCAATGTGTGTCTGAATCATTACCATCCATAGCAATGTAAAACCTCCTCATGCATTTAATATCTTACTGATGCAGATTATTTTACAACTGCATTCCTGTTAATTATCCAATTAAAGAGAGGGATTAATTAAGGTTCCAAAGCAGTTCTATTTGTTTAGGTGCTTTAGTATAATTTAGTCTGATGTAACTGTTGCTCTCGCAATAAAATCCCACCCAAAATGTGGGTTTTCATCGCCCTATTACTCTTTAGAATTTGTTAATAAAAAAGGTGCAATTTCAAATTACATTTGGTTTTTATTTACTTGGATTTTATAGAACAATACTTTGAACAAAACAACTTTGAGGTATTTTAAGCACACCAGTTAAAACTATAAAACACACGAGACGTCTTGGAGCACACAATATCAATGTTTATTTTAAATTCGTGATGTTTTGACGTTATCTAATGACTCCCAACAACTTGCTTAGGGAGGTACTGTGGATATCCCCACGCTACTTAATTTGAACCTTTAGATAAATGCTCGATAGGTTGTGTGTGTACTTGAAGGGGACTGATGCTAAATAGAGTGCGTAACTGCTCGTCAATACCAACCGATACCTTAATCAAACTTCTGTAAATCGAACTTGAAAATACCTCACAATAGTGACAGAATATGAATCACTATCTAAACCATGAGTATTAATAAATGATCAAGTGTTGGTATAGTTCATAAAAAAACGAAATTCCCAACTCTGCTTTTTTAAAGTACAACGAAATAACGCAATATTTTCAATATCCGCACAAAGGGCGATTTGTGTACATGAATAGAGCTTTATTCCATATATTTAAGTATATTTAAATCCATCAATAATCAGATATCAAACGCAAGCTCGATTGTGTTATTTATTTTTCTAATCCAAGTATAATTTCGCTTATCATATCTTAGTTTGTATATAGACTATTGTCTTTCATGGAGCTTTACTATATTTTTTATCTGAAGCTCAGATAGAGGATTCTATTTCTATTTTATTCTGACCTTCTGGAATCTTTTAGCAGCCAAGGAAGTAAGTGAATTACCCTAACATACAAGATACACATGTATTGAGTCCAAAGGAAGCTGACAGTAGCTGTTTGGAACATGTGGGGCGACATGAGGGGCGTGAGACAAAAACAAATTTACCGAACATAAGTGCATATACCATCGTCTGACTATCGATTGTCAACTTAATTGATGATGGTGTGGTATTACATTTTACTTCAATTCAACATTCCGACTAGGAGGCTTCCTCTTTGGCAGTGGAGCGGGTCTTCTTACGCAAAGACTTGTACATTTTGGATGTCCACGGACATGGAAGGATTCTTATTGGATCCAAAACGTAATTGCACCACTCAATGTGTTTAGGGTTGTCAGATGAATCTCTGTGAACATCAACCTTTCTCACTCGTCTAACCAGATTCTATAGCTTTGATTGAGGCTTATATTTTGGATTTTGGATCTGGTGCTACTTTGTGTGCTACGACCATTTTTACGAGAGAGGTGAGGAGGTCTCCCCCCTGCTCTGTGTGGAGAGACAGACTTTGAACTTGAACTCAGATCAGTCCCGTTCTTATATGCATAGCCAATAAGCTATTTCATTAAATATCAATCAAAAGAAAAATAATTCAGGTTTTATGGTTTAAATTGTTGTCTGAGGGGTTTGGTACCTTATGTAAGGGTGCTTTATGTAAGGTGATGCATTAGCCACCTTCTGATCAGATGACATAGGACAGGCCAGTAGGCCGCATTTCCTATATGCAGCTAAATGCAACAGCAAAGCATCAGAGAGGTTGAATGAAGTCAACGGCCTTCGCGTTTTTAAGGCACTGAATCTCATAGACCTACGTCTGTGTCTGTCTTATTTCTAATTGGAGGATAGAATGAACACATTCCAACGGTGGACTTCTTTGGTCGTTTTAAATTAGTCTTTTCAAAAAAATTCGATGAGAATCTAGACTGTCCTGTCAACCAGACATGTTTAGTTCGATTTCAGTGCAAGTTTGAATGTTTTGGCCATTTGGATGTCTGTAACAGATCTACCAGCTTAATGGGCAAAAGCAATCTTGGTTTTTAGTTCGGTTAGTTATTGATTAATTCGTATTTTTATGTTTTCGCTTATTAAAAACAAGTTCAGAAAGTACACAGCATGACATCATTTTTAGAAAGAAGACATTTTGTGAAAATTTTCCGTTTGTGCTCTCGATTCTCAAACTTGGTCGATTCCAGTTTGGAAACGGGTTTGAGACGTTGGAAACTATTTCGGCTGCTTCCTATGGTCGTCCTTGACCTTGACCTATGACACAGAGACTATCAAGTGACATTTGAATAAGTGAAAGGGAATTTAAATATTGAGCCTTGAAACTAGAGAATGGAGAGGTTTGAAATAGAAACGTGTGTTTGAAACATGTAACTATAATATGACTTAATGCGCAAATGCATAGCCTACTGAAAATTATTCATGAAGAAATAATGTATAATAATATTTTCAAAAAAGTAGTACTTCTTTGTTTACTTTAGCAGATTTTTTTGAGTCATTTTACTTTATTTTATTATTTGTATTTTACCAATGAGATCCTTAATTAATTCAGGACTGAATGCACAAAACGTATCATTTTAAAACTTTCTCCATTGATGATAATGCTTACGACTGGTTCCTTCTGGATAAGGTTAGCATTTATGTGATCCCAAGGCATTGAACGACCAAGAATGTAGGTGTGCTAAATGTAAAATTGGTCGATTTAATAATGGTTCTTGCTCTTAACCGAATATGAAGGTGTACTATTTTTAGTGGCAGTTTAAGTTGCAGTGTAAGTTTCAGCGTGTTACATTAAGTACTCCTTAATTCTTAGTTGGTTTTTACTATGCCAAACTATTTTTTATTATTTTCCAAAGAAAGGATAGATAAAATAGATAAACTATTTTGCTTTTTGAATATGATAAAACTATTAAAATAACATTTCACGCGATATTGCTGTGGGGATTCAAAGCGAAGTTTCAATGCCCAAAAAATTTACATTCATCCCAATGGAATGGTACAGCCAACCGTAGCCAGAAGTTATAAGTAAACCTACCCGGTACGTCACCCGTGGTGAATAAAACACCTGCAGACATGTTTCCAATGTATGTTTCACAAAAGCATGTTTAATATTATATGTTGCCTTGATTGAAAGTTGTAAGTGGAATTTAATCATTTGCATTGATGCATCCTGGCACGAAGAAATTCTAACCATCCCCCACGACTATACAAGAGTCGAAATGCATGTCACTAATACGGTATGAATATCATGACCTTTATTCAGGGTCTAGCAAATGTGTGACTGAACTAGGTTGGAACTTATAAATAAATATAGTGTTTGAATGCTATATTGTGTGGCATGCTACATGATAAATGTTGTCTGTAACTGAGTAAAAGCAACAAAATGGATCGAGATATTTCTGCTCCATGTATTTTGATGCTTAAAAGACAGACCTTCGCCACGTTGCCGAAAGTAGCACTTTCTTATCTTTCCAAACCCAAACTTAAACGCTCTTAACTCGTTACATTATGGAAATTGACTTTGCTGCAATTGCACGATATTTAAATATTGTGAAGGGACGTTATACAGCCTGTTGGCATAACTTCCTGTAGGCTATTAACATAGCCATGTTTATATTTATGGTGTTATCAGTGGATATTAAGTATATCTCTACTTATTATATTGAGAGAAAAAAATAATTTGTACAATATTATTTAATTTCGGAACTAGTTTCTAATGTAAAAGCAAATCCCTTACAGAGAACAGTTAATTAAAAGTTTGAATATAGTCTCGAATGTAAAATCCTATAGACAACCCTAACCCTTTATTATGTCGACATTTTTTATTGAACGTCATATCAAATACACTTTCTATGTTTAATAAACATGCAAAAACATAACATATTTCTTTATAAATATCTCATGATGTTTCAATTAATTGAATACCGGTTGTTTGGTTTAAGTCAACGGCTGTAGGGAGGAAAACAAAAAGTTAAGCCATTTAATTTGTTGTTTACTCATTGGTAACAACAAAGCAAAACTATGTGCATAAATATTTGCATGTATATTTTTGAGAAGCAACAACAAAAATACACTAGCTTATAACCGTGGTTGTCTTTTGTTGTGTTGTCTGGACAGCGGCTGTGAGTGACCGCCTCTTTTAACTTGAACTTGGACTTCCGACTGTGCTGTCTACATCTGTAACTTGGGAGTTGCTTCGTCTGCATTCTGTGTCATTTAAAACGATTGAACACTTTCTTCTCTCCATTCTCGGTTTAGGAATGGATTTTTCTTAGGTGTGCAATAGACAAAAATACTTTTTTTACTAATCTGTCCAAAAAAGATGTGCCATGCCACGAAACAGGTAATTTTGAAAACACAACACTTCAGAACTCGTGACGCTAGTTCGGCCCATTTTTCTAGTTGGTCTGAAAAATATGAGCTGCTTTTTAAGTAATAAAAGTTGAATGTTTATAGATAATCCTTGCTGCTCTGGAGAAGCTAAAAACGTGCATTATATATGATGCATTAAACTGTAATCATGGAATCCCTTATTTGGATTTGAACATATAGGCCTTCATTTGTTCTTTATTTTGGAAATCAATTTTATGAATACTATGCCTATTTACCAACGCAATTGAAATCATCTTAAGCAGTTGTGTGTTTAATAAACACATACATTCAATATGGCTGTGTCCCATTGTGACATTGCATATATTATTAATTTCGTATGGAGCAGCATATTCATGCAAGGTTTTTGCTGAATGCGTCCTTCTTGCATGGACACATTTGAAACCATTCCATAATCAACAGCTATCAAAGGAGAAGGCAACTCCGCGCATATGTATTTTGGCCATATTGAATCCAATAAGATGCACCCTTTGTTATTCCTTGTAATAATTTAATCTGAAACCAGGTACATTTAACCAACTTTGATTCAAAACCCAAACGACCAGCTCTTGGGTTTTTGTATCGTGCGATGGCCCTTAGCTCTACCAAATGATAATACATATAACAGTTCATTGTAGTCAGATCGTTTACCAAGTTTGTCCAACCAGACAACATTCCATTCACAATAAGATCAACATCATCAGAGGTTATAAGTGTTTTGGGTCTACTCTGCAGAACTCCTCTGTGCACATTGCTTAAACATTCAAGTGCCTAAATGTCGAATGGGAAATCGTAAATGATAGAAAATATCCGCAATGCGACATCTTCCTATTTTGATAGTTCAGCATCTCATCTGCAAGCCGCACGTGAGTCTATCCACCTTCCTCTGTCAGACAAGCCTCCCCTCCCCCTCGCAGGTTTGCTCGTGTATGCCTAGGTGTGGCCCTCGCACTGATTTGGTTATTAACTGTTTGTGGTTAGCATAGACAAGCACTTACACAGTGCTTGTGAACAATGTAGATTGTGATCACTGGTATATCAAACTGTTGCATGTGCCTTTAGACCTATTATCAGCAATTGTAGCCTATCGTATGCCGACTAAAAGCGACAATCTCAAATCCTGTACTAATGGATACATGCACAAGTGGCATAATTTCACATCCGTATGTTTTTTTTAAAACTTTTCTATATAT
The DNA here is from genome assembly GCF_011004845.1 of Esox lucius. Classification (NCBI taxonomy): domain Eukaryota; kingdom Metazoa; phylum Chordata; class Actinopteri; order Esociformes; family Esocidae; genus Esox; species Esox lucius. The sequence continues at coordinate 28,778,033 of NC_047580.1, read as the reverse complement.
CATTTTTTTCCATTCAGAATGACGAAATAAAGGGAAATCTCTTTCGTGGACCTTTGGCTCAAAATATCATTTTTAAATAACATTTCACTGTAATTTGCTCAAATCACAGTGGGAATCTACAGATTGTCATAATAATTTAATTCAATCATGTCTATGTTTATGTTGACAAACAAGTCGCCATGTAATAGAAAAATAGCTTATTCACACAGTTAGTAGTAATATGTGTATTACCTGACTGCACCAGGCTCAGGCTTGCCACACAAGGTACGTCTGAATAGTTGGAATGAAGGAAGATGGCCTAACCGGCATGTGCTCAGGAACCCACTCTATGAAAACTTGAGCCAACATGACCAACTTCCCAAACCCAAGTTCGTTGCACACAAGGTGTGTGTGTGTGTGTCTGTGTGTACGCCAGGATATGCTATGTGTTTACATGCTATATGTGTGGAAAAATATTCATCAAATAAAACAAACGTTTGCATTCAACATATTTGAATCAAGCCCTTTCCTATCTTTGCTCAGTATGCTATACGCAGAAGTATGGTTTATTATTTAGGAAAACACCGACTTTAAAAAGGCCTGAATTTCTCTTTCCCCAAATGTTGCATTAACTTGAGGTCTTTTTCCTCACCTCGTTTAGCAATTCTTTATATATTAATTCCAAAAGAAACACATTTCAATGTAATATACAACGTATTTGTGCGTTTCTTCTGTGATGGATAATAATTCATATTCACATTTACGCATTAATGTTACGCTATGGGAATGGAAATGTTTACATTTGGACTATGCAGAAGATCTACATTCGTATAGGCAATTACATTTTTAAATAGCTTAATCATGCAGGATATGTTTAAAACCATGTTTCAAACAAATATTTAGTTAAAATGAAGTTTGTGAAACTCTTGAGATGACCTTTGAAGTTTGCTTATTTGATTAATCAACGCGCAAACACTTTGCTGATTAAAATGGAAGAGTTACGTTTTATTTTCTAAAATAGCCTGTAACCAAAGGCCTTTAGCTAGTCGTAAATAACAATATTAGTATCGACGTTGTGTTTACTTGCAAATTGGATCACTCCATTCAACTAGTAGGCTGAACAGGCTACCTCAAAAAATCCTACATGATCCTTTAGGATACTGCATCTTTCTCACTATACCACCAGTGTAATTTCCCCACAATAGACTGGTACAAATATAGTGTTATATATGTTGTTGATATTGAGTACCTGGAGACAAAGGATCTAAACAATAATGTACGTATTGAATTCTGTCCGGTTCCTTTGTTAGATTCTTGTTATGTTTTGTTACATTATTTTCTATTCTACATTACCAGCATATTGTTAAATAATCAATATGATAAAATAAGTCCTGATTCAAGAGCTAGTGAGAAAATTCCAATGTAAACAAATGACTGGTACTAAATTGTATTATTTATGTGGCGCACAGGTCAGTCAGTACATTAAAGCGGAAGCCCGTAGAGCTGAAGCCCACAGGTAGGCACCTCTGTGGTCTGGCGACCATGACCAAGGGGACCAGCCATGGGGTGATGCATGGGACCCTCCACCCAAACCCTAACTTCCAAAAAACTAAACTCCCCTCCCCAATTCTGTTACCCGATGTGACAGAGGTAGCACGTTTTGAACAGCACTTAGTAAAATCTAGAAAGATCTCCAGCAATGACATTCCATGAATATTGTTCAGTGCTTATTTGCAGCACTACGCCTACAGGCTATAAATGTTCTATTGGTGTTCAAAAGTATTCGAGAGACAAGTGTATGATTGTAGTTTATCTTGTATAAAGGATAGCCTTTCCCAGGCTCGGTCCTGGCGACCCCAAGGGGTGCAGCCTACTGTGTCAAGTTTGTTTGTATATTTATAAATGTGCTATTCAGGGAATAACGGAGTACAACCGTATATATTGTATTGGAAATGTCCAAGCAATATGGGGATTTCCTTAATGGAGATGTAACATTTTCACTCCTATTAGAATTTTGCATCATTATCATACATTTCATTGTAGCTAACTATGTAGAGGACATTTCATGGCTAGCTATTGTGTCTGGAATGTTTATACATTTCAATTTGACAGCACACAATGACGTGTGTCAGGAATATATTTATATGTATTCGTTTCCATTTTATTCTATGGCAAGTTCCAAAAATATATAAAATCAATACTCACTAGGTGAAGAACTGCATCTGGACTTTCGAAGCACTGGTGTGTAATGTTGTAATTGTTGGGTGCTACTTCAATGCAGACAAAGAATATCCTTATCGAATAATGTTATTATAGCACAAAGCAATTCTAACTATTCCGTTACATAACGTTTTGCAAGAAAATGTAATTGCAATCCGGGTACCCAAAATCATGTATTTGTCTTTACACGCGGAAGGACGCATGTACTAAATATTTTTTGCAATACTCAAGGTCTGCACATTCAATATGCAGATCAGTCAGTCTGAATGGCTGTATAAAAACCAAACTTACAAACCCATTCGGTTTCTATGACACTTTCACTCTCAACCGGTACCGCAAGTTTCAAATGTTAGTCATAACTATCATTGTTTTGTCTTCGTAAATATTGACGTGAAGCCTTTGATACCTTGCTGAAGCTAATGTTTAAATATATTGTTAAGTTGGAAATGTATCACAAGGGAACAATGCTGAATGTGTGGTGGTAAGTTCGAGGTTTCCTTTTTAAAAACCCAGCATGCCGGCCTTACAACTCCCCTTTAACAAGGAAACACCATGTATACTTGGAATCGTGTCGCGCATAAAGCTCGCTAAAAATTACATAGCAAAATTTGTATTAGCCTATAAACCATCCATCGAAATCCATATAAAATGGATATCATTAATAAACACCTCAGTGTGCAAATTATAAGAGGAAGCACGCACTTCATTGGTACTGTGTTGTTATGCTCGTGTTTCTCTCTTCTCTAGACAGCTCAATATACCTAGTTGTCTTGTCTCTTTAAAAACACAGGAAATTACTTCAGCTATCATTGGAGTTTGTCCTTACTAGCCACGCTGCAAGTATTTCAGAGTCAGGGTCTGTAAATGACTGAAACTGTTTGCATGCATACTCCACCGAGTAATTGTGAAGTTCGTTTCTGTCTAGACTCTGATTACGACCCTGTTTGTCTGCGTTTTTTTACCTTGACCTTGGACTTCCGTGAAGCTGCCATTTGGATGAGTTGCCCTCCATAGCGGTCCTATCCCCAGACAAGAGACAACAGAGCACTTTGTGTCTATATGACGACAAATTACAGCTATGTAGTTATTGACTTGAGTTCCCTTTCCTTTCTAGATATCCGTCTCTACGATTTAGGTAAAACAGGAACCTAAACAGTTTTATGAAAAAGTGACCATTTTAAAATAGGCCTAAGCAGCTTGGTTGGATATATTTGTTAACTATTAAGTAATCTATACTTTTTTCAACCTCCCAAATGTAGGAACAACTTTTAACATCCAGAATACATAATATTGTTAGAAACGTGACGGGCCAAAGACTATTAAAATGTTGTTTGTTATTGCGGTTTAGTTTAAACTTTTGTAGACTGAATACAATGATATCTCTCTTTTTTCCGAAAAAAATCTAATAATCCAAAAACAGCGCTGTTACTAAAGTGATTACGTTTTTTTTTTTGTTTTAGTTTTTATTCAAAAGGAAATATATTTTTTAAATGAATTAAAATCAAACACACAAATAATAAATGACTGGCAACGCCCATATGTCTACATTAATTGAATACATTTTCTTTGTATGGACGGAGTATTACACAATTATTAATAGTAATAAAAGAAAACAACGTGTGCTTTGTCAATAACATATCCTTATTAGAATACGCAGATGATCTTGGTTATTATTTTAGTAACTTCTCACTTTACCGATTGTATAGGCTGAAAAAATGAAGATTTTTGCCCAAGCATAGCTTTCAAAATGTCATAGAAACAATAGCGCAGATAAAGGGCTGCAGCTCATAATTAAATCAAGATACAGGGAAATATTGTTTTTTAATGTGGTTAATCCTGACCAAAGATTTAACTTTTATACACCTTTGCCTGTCCAAATTCCAAATATTTTCTATCACAAGTAGGATTCGTGGTCATAAAAAGTCAAGGCTTAATTGTCTTTTACAGCGCAAATAAACTGCCTTTGGAATATGTGATTATAGCACAGCAAAACTATTTCAATAATTAAAGCTTTTATCTTACAGCCTTAAATAAGTCTATGTAGTTGAATTAAAGCCCAAACAGTTTGTAATACTGAAATATGTCTCCCGAGGTGAAACAGTTTACTGACGAACACCCAGCCTATTTAATATTTTGCCAATGGTGGTTAAATTATTTGCACATTGATGTTAGATCACACATTCCTACGGTACTCCTATTAGTGACACTACGTTGTCATACCAATATTGCAGTTGAAAAAATCCTATTAAAATCAAATTGGAAATAGACATACGTTAATCACTCGTGTTAATATACAAGGCTCTATGCATCTTATGGCCATTTCGGCAAAACATTTCCCCTACAAAAGAGTGAAATTTATGGAACATTGCATTTGTTAATTAAACCAGCAACTGCGCTGTCACGAATTGAATCAAACGCCACGTGCTGCACGTTTGTATTTGATACCTATCCCTAGACTTGAATATGCATATATTATAAAACCACTAGAAGGAAAATGGAAACAATGAGGTGAATATGTTAACTTCATCTTAATATGTTCTGTCGGCCAAACTTTACAGATTGTTTACGTTTCCCCTTCACATAACGGTTGCGAACTTTCCCTTTAAGACTTTTCTTGTATGTTACTTCAGCCAATAATCGGACCCTGTATTCCAGAAAGAATCGGTGAAACGTGAGATGTTAGTTGTTTAAAGGGCTTTTCCCTCCACTCAAAAGCTACAATCTTTTTGGGCTCGTTAGCATATCACGTGCCAGAACCTTAATGAAGTGGACACACGGGGCACTGGTTGCGCATGCGCTCGCGTAAAATGTAGTTGGAAATGAGGTGTCCGTCTTGGAGTAGTCGACTTTTAAAAAGCATCGGCAGCCCCTGATATGACGACTTCGCTGGTTCTGCATCCACGCTGGGCGGACACCTTGATGTACGTTTACGAAAAAAGCCCGAATGAAAATAATCCGAATAAAAGCCAAACAATGGAGGGACTGAGCGGGAATTGCCCGGCGACCCATTGCAGGGACCTAATGTCGCACCCAGCGCTGGGACGACATTCTGGCACTATAGCTACCCATCAGGGTTCTGTGTATTCGGATATATCTTCCACAGACACCGGTCGACAGTGTCCTGCTCCCCAAACCTCCTCAAGTGCATCTCTGAGCTACGGTTATCCTTTTGGTAACCCTTATTACGGCTGTAGATTATCTCACTCACACAACGTGAACTTGCAGCAGAAGCCATGCTCCTACCATCCTGCAGATAAATATGCCGACCCCACAAGCACCGCGTTGCCCACGGAAGAGCTGTCCAGCAGAGCGAAAGAGTTCGCATTCTACCCCAGTTTCGCCAGCTCGTACCAAGCGGTTCCTGGATATCTAGATATGTCAGTAGTGCCCGGCATAAGCCACCCCGAACCCAGGCACGACGCGTTGATTCCTATGGAGGGTTACCAGCATTGGGCTCTGTCGAATGGCTGGGATGGGCAGGTGTACTGTTCCAAGGAGCAAACCCAGTCCACTCATCTTTGGAAATCACCATTTCCAGGTACGACGTTAAATTTGAAATGTAATGTCTAGATAATGTGGATATTTACAACATTATCCCTGTGTTTTAAGAGTTGCTGTTTATGGTTGTTCTATTTACTTTTTAATTCTATGCGCTGGGTCTTCCTTATTTAAGTAGCCTAATGTGCATTGATTTCCCCTTCATAGATGATCTGCAAATCTAAGCCATGAATAATCCCAATTGTCAAGTGTATTTCAATTGCCAAGTGCACGGATGTCACTGTATAGAATTGTATTGAGTTGCTTATACATTATCGAGGGACGGCGGAATATTTCTGGGAAATATCACAGCGTAAGTAAAATGACAGACACGTTGGGCTATTTTCATCCACTGGGCGCTCTACTAGGGGGAGTGTTTTGCAGTTGGTATGCTAAAAGGCTGATTGCTTAATAAGCATACAAATGTGTGTCACGTTTTTTAATTCAACTCAAAACAATGTGCTTCTGTTAAAATCACGGCTGGAAAATGTGCCGTAATAGAAACCGGTCTACACAGTTTGAATGTATCTGGAAATAAACTTGCAGGACACCTGTTACAAAATATTTCGAAAGAACATTTGTTTTGGTTTTGTTTTTTGCTACGCCAGTTAGACTGTAAAACAGCGGCAATATACATTGGCATGGTGACACCATATATTTGCCCTGTGTGTATAAATTGCGAGCTAGTTCAGGATACAGTTTAGATTGTGTCAATAAAAAACGTGTGGAATCTTTCTCAGAGGCGCCTTGCAATGCTTCGCGTGAGCGCGTTTTGCTTGTGACAGAATTAAGGTTTAATTCGACCAAAATGTTTTGTCTAGTAATAGGCTACTTAATGGAGTCAGTTCGGTTTTGCCTAAGTATGTCATAACTGTGGATGATATGGCTTTATGAAAGCCAATGTTTACTTTTGTATTGACCACACAGCCTATTTGATAAGGGCTACACGGCCCATAACCGTCCGGTAGGCTATGCTGTTTACACGCTGTTTACTAGAATACTTTGTTTACCAAAAGGTTTCATAATTTTTGTGAAATTTGTATGTGCAAATTTGTATGTGGATACGTTTAATTGTTGTTCTACCTAGCTCTTCATTCATGCCATTTTGCCTCCTTTACAGTATAGATTATTTAAAAAAAAGAAGTACACGCGGACGACGAGTGCGCGCATCACACACAGGCAAACCCTCACACACAAAGTCTACGTGTAGCTCGATTGTTTTTAGCTGTGTCTAGAACTGTAAACTTAAACTTCAAGTGAAAATGTCTTTGAAAATGTTTGTAAATCTCACCTAAAAACAAACTGTAACGTTTTGTTCTAGGCTATTAAGAAATATTTTAAATCAATAGGGAATGCTGGGATGCGTACGAGATATTTATTTGCTGTTGCATCATGGCATTTCCAAACACATATGCTGAACCAACTAAAGTAGCATAGTCTAATTATAATATTCAGTATGAAGCACTTAGGGAAATATATTGAATAGGAAATTCAAGTATAAAGGGATGTTTGATGTTACCCCCAAGGACTATTATTGCCAACGCTAAATCCTCAAAGCAAAAGCCATACCTGCCTTGTCGTGTCTGCTGTTTGGCTTATGAGAAACTTACCAAGCCGTGACAGACCTATTTTGTATATGTTACTTAAAAAATTGCCTACAATATACGATCAATGATAAAACCTACTTCAACATATTTTCATATACGTAAAGCCATGTTTTTAAACGAGTCCATGGTACTAATATCGACGATTCACTTATTCAAGGAAGTATAAATGTGTCATCAATCTTGAAGTCGGTCATATTTTTCTTATAGATAACATTCAAATGTTTGTATACTTTAATACCTCTTATGCTTCTGGTGCCTGGACAAATGTATGTTAAATATTCATGTATATTTGTTTGTATGGCTATCAAATGTTCGTATTTGAATTCAAAAAGTTACTAAAAAGTCAATACCAATAAAAAAGTAAATGTGCCAGTTGTACTTAAAAATGTTTTAGTGCGTTTCGGTAGCACACACGTGGTCTCTTATGTCATTTAATTTGGGTAATTAAATATATTTTATGCCTTCTTGTCATTTTTTTTATTTTAATGACAAACATCTTAAACATTTGAATTCATCAGATGTCAAATTGTGCCGGAAAAATGTATTTGCATATAAAACATATCTCCTTTACAAATTTCTTTTTCTCCAGACGTAGTCCCCTTGCAGCCTGAGGTCAGCAGCTATCGTCGTGGACGTAAGAAGCGGGTTCCCTACACCAAGCTACAGTTAAAAGAACTGGAGAAAGAGTACGCTGCCAGCAAGTTCATCACCAAAGACAAGAGAAGACGCATCTCTGCCGGGACCAACCTCTCAGAACGCCAAGTCACCATTTGGTTTCAGAACCGACGAGTGAAAGAGAAAAAATTCGTCAGCAAATCCAAGACTAGTAATCATATGCATACTACTTGATAGATTTTCTGCACAATGTAATGCAGCTGATATCCATTATTTACATCCATTATTTACCTCCTAGCGACAGCCAAGCCTGAAGAACACCCCCGCAGAGAATTTTATTAAAGTTCCAACGGTCCACACACACCCTCCATGCCATCCACCGCTCTTTTTTCATTTAGAGAAAGAAATGCTCTAAAAACTGTGAAATAGAAAAATCAGTTAAACTTTGTTTTATATGAATGTACATATATAAATATATAATATTTAAAACGATATCTGTATTTCAAAAACACACAAGGATTGCGTGTTTTTTCTGAAACCAATCTTTCGAGGAATGTTGACATTTTCAGGACTTCGTCCAGCGGGAATCCAGATCAAAACAGAAAAAGATATTTTCACCATGCCATCAGAAGAATATATGAACTGGGCAGCGAAAACAAGAACTTGAATCAACTCGAAATGCTACAATAAAACAATATGATGTTTATTTTCTTCAGACACGAACTCAATAGTTTTTTGCAGGGGAGGAAGGTTGATAGAACTGTTCTGTTTCAACCTGCTACGTCCCGGATTTCAGAAGCTATGTATGTTTGTATTTCTGTGGGATATGTTTAGTTAATAGGTAAAAGTAAGGCTGCTATTGTTATACATGTACAGTGCAATGCCTTTATTATTTAATTCATATTCTCCCGAATGACAGGGCTGTAAATTAGAATGTCTCAAACTCTTTGTGTTCCTTTATCTGTGAAGGATCATGTCTGTCATGCAACTGGAATGACTGTAAGCAATTAAAATCAATGAGTATTACACATACATGCACAATCGTTTTTTTTCTGTTGACGTATAGAGCATTTTGAGCTATTAATTCGCCTTGTACGCTGTCTTGTAACTTCATTTCGTGCAGTAGCCTTTGTGAAATGTGCTGTGGTGTTTAAAACGTACTGGTAACATGTTCCATAAATAAATGTTAATGAACGCCATTTCCATACTTTCACCACGTTCAGATAACTTTTTGTTTAAATGACTATACGATGTTCTGGTTCTTTCCTATCGGCCATTGCAGTTATCCTTTTGTGTAATGTATAGGTTCCTGACTTCCTCGTGGTATGTCTACTCAAATCGCCGTTGTTATTGAGAAAAGCTGATATATGTCCCCAATCACTGCAAGGCAACACGTGGTTTTTATTTGATAAACGTGTATGACCAGGTGTGATGACTTTCGTCAGCCACCGAACTGATCAACTTGCTCAGTTGTTCAGATTTGGTGCCTAGTTCGAACACACTGGCAGTACCGCGACGCTCCAAGAAAAGGGATTTATTCGCTGGTTCTAAACGATAGGAGTCCATGTGCTTGTTCTTTCGTTAGATGTGTATATGATTGAATGTGTGCATATGAAAATATATATAAGACAAAATGAACTTATATTGCATTGCTAATTTTACGTGTTTCACGAAGGTTGCATGTATAGGCATGTTCATTATATGCCCAGATTATACATGCCTGGACAACCGGCCTATACTGCAACGTTGTTGAAGTATAGAAACTTTCTGCACAGTTTGATGTGAAGACGTGTCATGTGTGATGAACCCTTTCCAGATTATTAAAATTACTCTAATTCCTTTCTAACTGGGCTGAAAATATTACTAACCCTTACTTATTATACATACCATGACACATCAATAGGATACCATAAACAGTTTTAACAGCCTATTTTTTATTATTCATTGAATGCGCCATGTTAATCAAATATCACGTGATGTTGCCACCAACCTTAATAAACTAGTATTCGTTAATGCCGGAGCAAACGAAATTATGAGTTGTACCAACTTGAAAACACAAAAACACACCGTTGATATTTCGAAAGTGAAGTTATAGGCTACCTTTGTCGAATCCATGTTAATACTGAAGAGCTCCTGATACAAAGTAAGCCAAACAGTCTTACTGAATCCATAGATTTATATCAGCTCAATGCACCAACAACTACCGTTTTGTCTCCTACCGTAGAAATAACTAAGCATTTCATTACAGAAGAGACTTTGTCCATGTTTCCAGGCTGTTACTCGTGACATGTGATAATGACTTGCCTTTTCACTTTCACTACACTGTTTAGATTGTTCAGGTTGTTTAGAATTCTTTATAGTCATTTCACTTGTTTGGAAGAGATACAAAAAAACGTATTACATACATTTTTTAAAATATAAATATAGCCTACCAAGTGAAGGCAAACCCCCCTGCGGGTTAAATCCCGACACGAGATTTTGGTAAATGCGATTTTAGTTAACAACAGCTAACAAAGAATAACTAAGACAATCATCAAACACTAAGATGACCCCTAAATAGCTCAATGTTCATTTGTTTAAATTTGCATTCACATGTAATCATAATGAAGCTGCTGTATCCACCTCCAATCCACCTTAATCTCTGCAGAGGGGAGATCATATCATATTTCTGCAGTGTTTAGGTTGGCAAAGAGCCATGTTCTCTCAAACCTGTGCTATTGCAAAATCAATGTTAGCTACTTGTGAGAGGAAACAATCAAACACATTATTTGGAGTACTGGCAGTAGAATGTTAGCAAAATACATCCTCAGGCAACATCCTGATTTGAAATGAATTAGCGATTTGTGCCCAATGTTGCTTCATAAGACAACATTTTAATCTACAAAATCGGTCTGAACATCCGTATCATATATCCGGAACAATATATAGGGCTATTCTTTGATATTTACTTTTTATCAGGCCAATTCCTACAGTTTAAGGACACGCACATAGCGAACTAGAGGCCCACTCAACAAACATTTGTCAGTTTACAATCTGTGCAATGTGCATAATTTTAATCATGCATGTTCTGTCTAAAACAAATATAAAACGTTTAGCTTCAGCATTTAACTTTTTTCCATGTGCATCCTCTGGTAGCCTATTGTTCTATACCTTGCCTGGACCTCGCGTTGTTCTGACATGAGGGGCGCTTCTGTACCCTTGACCGTGACTATGCCAGTCACTTTGACCTTGACATCAAATCAGCGCTTGAATACTGAACGTGGGACTGAGCGCGTCGCAGGGAAGGCCGTTCGTTTGTTTGCAGACAAACAAGGTGTTATTTCCCTGTCTAGACAGCTAGACGTAATGACACACCATAAATACATAAAAAAGGGAAATGCACAGATATCCTACTAACCTGACCATGCTGGTGAGGAACTCTGAGCGTTAGAGTACGTTTTTTTAAATGTTATTTCTTATTAATATTAGAAACATAGCTTTCAAAGTGGTTACTCTCTCCTCTCTCTCTCTCTCAGCCTGCACTTATCAAAAACAAACCACCAATGGTTTCATGCACTTTTCAAGAGGAGTGTGTGTTATTGACCACGAAGGACAGGTAGAACGTTAAGGTCTTCGAATACGGATACCACTTATCTGACTGCAGCGAGCAGCTCGAGACATGGTGAGTCCTGGGTTGGAAGCACCGCTCAACTCACGCGCTGCTTCTGTCTGAGAGGAAATGATATATGCTGAGGTCGTTCCACCGTGTAACGATTAAAGGTAATGGTCAGTTTCCTTATTTTATTTGCATAGCACATTTTAGCCAACGGTTATCTTTAACATTTTGTGATAGAAAGTTTAAAGTGAAAAAAGTGGAGAAAAAAAAAACAGTTTCTGCTGCTATAGGCCCTTGTTATTATTACACTTGAAGTAACAACAAACTTTGAACTGCTTTCTAATTGTCCGGTATGTCAAAGCAGAATTTATTTTCATTGTTTAAGACAGGTTTGCATTGTTGTATGTAATTCAGTTGTATCCAGTTGTATTTTATAAGAAGGGCTTTTAAAATGCTACATAAATTGGTTTTCGCTAGGAAATGTTTTGGCTTTAGTTTAGTTTTAGGTCTGATAAAGTATGAGGTGTAACATGTTTTTTGACGGCATCCATTCTTTGATAACGTGAGATGGTGAGGGGTAGTAATTGAAATTAGATGGCTTTATTTGGGGATGTCAATATGATACGCTCATTTTGACACCAGATACATATTTGATCATAAGGTGGTTTATTACGTTTTTCACAGTTTTGTGAAAAGTTTGTCAGTAGTTGCTGTGGTTAAAAATCTAAGTAGATGAATGGTATTTCTGTATGCATTTCCTATTTGTGTTCTTTTGGGTCTATTTTATCCCAAGACAAGAACATCTAAATCCGCTGATAGAAGGATAGAAGGAACCTTTTGGAAACATATTGACAACTTATCAATACCACCAGAGGTAACCAAGACAAACTATATGATTTTTTTTTTACTAAATGTGTGATATATGTAGTTCCACGTAATTGCCGTAATTTCCACGTACTTTTCAATACAGTAAATTGGTCAGTTTCATTTAATACAAAAATCGTCAAGGCCTATATAAAGTCTGATCCATGTTAATAGCTGAGCTCCAAATCTACAAAGAGAGCTGTGTTAGTGGGTATATATATTCATTCAACGAAATTATTCGTAGTATATAGGACATATTGAAAATGTAGCCCATGTTTATCTAGAGACGTAATATTACACCCTTAAAACTTGTAAGAGCACCTGTTGGAGTGAACTTGAACTGATAGACAACCTATCTACTGTACACAAATGGAACACCCAATGTACTTGTCTATAACTGGCTATCATTATAAATCTTGAACAATATTACCTTACCTCTGAGTTTCAATCCAAACAGCTCATAAAGGACTGTCCATAGTTCATCAGCAGGCGTGAACAACAAAACCAGTTATAAAATCTCATTTTCAAAAGTAAACGGAAGTTGATGATAATTGTGTCACCGAAAACCGGATGTTTCCGTTTTTCGGGGTCTCCGCAGAGGATGATTGTGTTCATAGGCTACGTGGTGTAAGTACTGTAATAAATAAACCAGTTACCCTCTGAATGTATGGTGCTGTATTGATGTGTATCCTCAAACACATAGAAAATGATGTGTCTATATGAATACCATAATGTACCCTGTAATATTATATATATGCAACATGTTACACATTATTTTAAATGTTATCGCTTTTGAAGTGCCATATGCCTCCTCAATCCCCTGGTTTCAATAGCCTAGTTGCGATGTTAATGTTGGTAAAACTGTTGGTAATTGTCTCTGAGGATCAGCGGATTGATTCAACAAAATTAAGGTTATTTTACATTTTTATGTAGTGGTTTTTAAAATAAACACATTATTAATTACTTGAATGTTCACAACTAAAATTATACTTTCAAACTATGGCAAATAATCTTACTACGCATGTGGATTCGGCTTTGGAGAAAAAAAGGCCTATCTTTCATTTTATGTTTTTTAATGAATATAATAAATAATAAATTTAGTTTTGCTAAAATATGGCTGTTATGGTATTTTTCTCGTTTTTTTATTTCAGATAACATCATTTACATGTTAAGTGCTGTTTTGATCATTTCTGTTCAATTTATATTTTCCTATTCTGTTGCTTTTAATTGGGACCAATTAAAAGTTGGTGGGATTGATAAAATGTCACTCACTTCTTTCTCACTAATACTTCTACAAAATGCATAGAATTGTTGGATAATTGACGTATTGACAAATCAAGAACAATTTAAAACATTACGTCGTGAATTGTGAATTTGCTTAAACCACCCACAAGTTAGACAAGTAAGTTAATTTATAATGGAAAAAAATCATACACGATTATGTCGACATTATTCACTTTTACGCTTAAATAATTGTATTCTAATAATTTTAAAATTGTAACATTTTAGTTATAGGTCTTCTCTGAATTATGTTTTGTATTCGTTTGTACTGATGTCATTGACTTAGTAAAACAATTCTGAAAAAGATTGAATCTAATTAAAAACACAAGGCATTTTCATTCCACAGTTTGCATTCTTTGTGGAGTGAAATTTGGCCAGGCTTCTTTGGAATATAACAATCTACCACAAATAATAGATACACGTTAATATGCCTACATCTTTTAGCATGTAAATGAATCCTTTGTTTTGTTAACTGTCAAATAGATTGGATTGCTCTGTTGTTGATGCCGGGCCGCAGCCACCATGTTGCCAGAGGACAAAAGGCAGGATTGAGAAGGGGGCTGATAACCTCTGGTGGTGGCAAGGTGAAAATATCAGGAAGTAGAAATAGGATTTATTTTTGGTATTCATTCAGTCAGTCACGTTGAACAAATGATGCCGCTTGTTGCCTCTTGCAATTAATGTTGCTGATTAGCGATTCGCCTTCTCGTTAACATTATGGTAACATCCCATCCGTATTCATTTTATCGTAATAAAAAAACGTTTTATTTTTATTGTTTCCTAATTTGCATTTCTGTTCAAAATGTGAGATGTTATTGTTGGTATGTTAACGTTTTGTTCGTATAGTAGTACGCGTTTGATCGTTTTATTGCGTTGGTGGTCGCTGGGTATCTAATTATGAATAGGTATTCAATTAAATGCGTTTGCTGAGGAAAAGTGGAAATAATAAAAAAATATCTTCTATGAAGTGTTAATCGATATTTAGGGTGAGTAAACTGAAAATAGAACACAAGGAATCATTTCCAGTACTTACTAACCATTTTCACAATAGTAATCCTACTTCTGACTGGTAAATCTCCATTTAAATTGGATGCAACATAGCGTCAACATTAAAGCATCATTATTATTCAGAAGTGTTATGTTATTTTGGCTGATTTTGTATTTTTGTTCTTCGTCAGTGTCTTCTAATTATGTGGCGGATGATTTTGTTGAGTTGTTTAGTAAACATGTTCCATGATTGTGACTTTGTTGTACATTGGGCTATTCGGAAAATGACTCCGTTTGTCGGTTGATTTGAGAAAAACAATCAAATTGATGGATTAATAAGTATTCAAATTATTAATCTATTCCCTTAACTGTTCTCAGATAGTTGTATTTTTGCTTTGTGTAACCACACACACACACACACACACACACACATGCACACACAAACGCACACACTTTTTTGGACCATTGTGTGTAAATACTCCTCGATAACACAGAATAGTTACATATCTTTGATATGACTTAAATAATTCACAAGCAACAATTGGTCTATTTGATAGGTTGCATGTCCATTACTGACGGTCACGTTCAATGCCGTCCTGTATTAACCAGAGGCTGATATTTAAATGATTCCGGTAGCCATATGAATAGAAATAATGATTGATATGAAATCGTAATCATCCGTAGGTAATGACAAGTTTAATAGAAGAACATTTTAGGAAATAAGCCTATTTTAATAGTTTACGTAGTTTTTTAGCAAAATGTAAATTAAAATGTATTTAGTTTACAGAAATGTCCCTATCCTTTATAATACTTATAAATAAAAAGTATTATTTTCATATAGACAGAATTAAAATGCACTTAAAAATCTTGCAGTTCTCTTCGAATTGTTTACAATCAGGGAGGTTCCCTGCTCAAAGGGGACTTTCAAAGGATTCACTGCAAGGCCATAGTCGTGGCAACCTGTCTGCACAAAATCCAAGTCGAGAAGTAAAAAAAAAAAATCCTTTGTTTAATCTATTGCCCTGTCTGGACAGGCCGAGAGATTCCAAGACAACAACTCCAATCCGCTGCCTCCAGACAGTGTACTAGACAGTGACCTTGAACTGACAACCACTATTTCCCAAATGACGTTTTTTTGTGCAAAACGTTTATCAAAACTACTTATTTTATCAAAATATAAGGCGAGAGTTGCATTTTAATGTTTTTTTAACGGTTTCGTCTGTATCCATTTTGAATCCAGAAATCGTTGGGCAGTGTGAATGTGAAAACGGAGAGCTGGTCTGGATCGAAGGCATTGTGGTTGGGGGTGTGTGTGTGTGTGTGGGGTGGGGGGGGGGGGCTGCTGTCTGCTGCAGTATAGCGACGCTGCGGCGTCTTTTCTCTCTGAGGTAAAGTGGAATCATTATATAATGCATTCGCTTACAATATACATATTTTAATTATTGTGGACTTACTGGGACATTTGTTGACATGTTCTAGTTCAGGTTTTGGCATTGGGAACCTTTTCAAAAGGGATTCCTGTTCTATCAAAGAATAAGAGGTTGTGCAGTGAACCGAAACCTACTGGTGCCCAGTAGTGCTCAGACGAACGTGATGATCTGATCACATAGCATGTTTTTGTTGTACTGCATTGCGAGACGTACTAACTACGATGCGGGGGGTGGGAGGGGGGGGGGGTCTGAAATGATTGGAGAGGAAATTCTCAAAGTCCCGGAGACCAGGTTACATCTCTAAGAATTTTAAGCATTCTACTGAGCTTCTCTAATTTGACATATGGCTCGCTGGTCTTAGGTTCTCTGTGATATGTGTCACTGCTAAAGATGGATCGAATAACGTCTTGGTTGCATCAAATAACGTCCGAGCTGCAAATTGTGTTGCTCTTGCTACCAATGTAACCCACTATGTAATACTAATAGTGTTCTCAAATAACACGTACTTGGCAAATTCACTTGTCTATATAGGACGACTCAGAACAGAATGCTACACACTTATCATTTTCATATATAAAAATGTTATGTAGACCTGGTGCAAACTATGGTATTATCTGGCTTAGTTTATTGTATTTACGGATATTATGCTATATAATAACGTATAACATCAACATAATGTTACAATTTATTTTGACTAAGAATGATAAATCTACTTTTTAGAGGATCATCAGTATTACTGTTAGTATTATACAATAGAATGGTTACGAGTCATATTCCTTTACTATAACCTCAACAAACAATTTGTTATAATATCATAATGTGAAACCGTGCGTGATATTAAATTGATATTGTGGTAAGGTATTGCTAAATGAAAACCTTGCTAGTGGTAAACATGTTTTAAAGCCACATTTAATAATGCGTTTGAGTCGCACTGATGTATTCAGAGCGATGTGCATTTATTAATATATTTAAATCATTAGTTAGTATTTATGACAATTTAGTCAGACGTAATTTGATACACCCTCAACCAGTCCATACATTTGGGAATTAATAGCAGTGAGGCTAAACCATATGTGTGCAAATGATACATTTAGTGGAAAGGGATTTAGTGTTAAGGGCATATTAATTAATTTATGATTATAAACTTACAGATCCGTAAATATATTTGTCAGTCTTGCCAGAAAATGGGTGGGCTACGCCTTATGTAACTCGGGAAGAATTAAGACGAGTGTCAGTATAAGTAAACTATTTATTAGATGGATTTATGTCAAAGAATGTACTCTGAGTGTAAGTATTTCCAGATACCACAAATGTAATTGATGAGAAGACGGGTGAACCAGAGCAGAAGAGAAGAAAAATAAGTAATCTGGTCCATACTATTCATGGGCATATTATAATATTATGGTATAATATGTTAAATATTTTAATGGGCTTACACCACATTGGAATGTATGCGCTAACTTTTGGCTGCAAGTTTGAATCCATTTATTTATTTTTGAAGTATGGTACTTTTTTTGCAGATACAAAAGTTTCGTTGCTGCTTTGCACAGGTATATATTATTTTCCCTCTAGAATTGGACGTCGGCTCTTCTTTTATATTTTAAAGAGATGTTCTGATATACGGTAGAGATACCTACAGAGCATCTTAAGAATCATAAAATACCAAATCAACCAATTAATGGAATAAGGTTCAGTACGTCGCTCCCGATTGAATCAGTTAAGTGTGCTCTGCTTCCTTGTAAAGTTCATATAAAAGAATTGTGAGAGGTATTACAGTTCCCATAGTTTGGCTTCGAACGTTTATAGGGGGTATCTGTTAAAGTTGTTCATGTGAGGTGTACGAGAGAATATTATGTGAGATATACGCTCTTAAAGTTACCTTATAGAATATCATCTGATTTTAACAGAGCCAATGGTTTAAACCCGCTGACCCCCATACTGTAAATATGAGTATAGAGCAGCAATGAGCATCAGTCTTTTCTTAAAACAAGCTTGTAAAATAGGGACATCACAGCTTTATATGACATTGAATTCAACCATAATTTGCTCGAAAACAAGATGTCATATGTACCCTCTCCTTGCATGAAAATAAATAGTTTTCTTAAGAAATTGTATTTTAAAACGTTTGCCAACCAATGAAGGTCTTAAATGAGACTAGGGACAGCTCCATATATTTGTACAGCATAAAAGTATGAGAAGGTCGTTGGACTCCACTGGGTTTCAGAGAAGAAATACAAGATTCTACATATTTAATAAAACATTTATTGTATTTTTTAAAGCATATAAACCCCAGTAATACAGAAGTTAATGTTTTGTTTTGTTTGAGATGGACTAAGTGGGTGGTACCCTGGTGTAGCATAAGTTAAATCTCAGATCACGTGGCTTAGGGTGGACCAATCAGGTGTACCCCCAGGTTTAACTACGTTAAATGTCAGATTGCAATAAACTAGAAGCTGTTGGTCGGGCCCGCGGAAATGGGCGAGCATAATCTTCTTAATCCCGGGTTTGTGGGACCTTTGGTAAACATCCACACTGGAGACACTTTTTACTTTCCGAATTTCAGAGCCTCGGGGGGACAACTGGCGGGGCTACCGTCTCTCCCCTACCCGAGAAGGGACAATGTTTGCTCCCTCCCGTGGACCCCATCGGAGCCGTGCAATGGATACTCTCAATCCTACTTTAGCAGCCCGGTGTCTATTAACCCGTCTTTCAACCGGTCGTGTGAAATTAGTCGGCCGGAGGAGGGTAAATGTTATTACAGCAATGGCAGCGGGAGCAGCAGAGATAGTTGTTTAGGTGGTGGCGGGAGCAGCCTAAAACGAGAGGACAGGACGAGGGACACATCCTCATCCATTGCATCTGATCACGGGATGCATACTGGCATGGGCAGTAACAACAGTGGTGCCTTTTCCAAGTATGATTATGGGACTGAGCAACTCACACAAGATCCGCCGTCCTGCCAATCTCTGGAATCCGATTCCAGCTCATCGCTTCTGAACGAGGGCAGCAAGCCTTCCTCCAGCGACCCTCAGACCCTGGTGTCACCGGGACACCACCCGGTCCACTCCACAAACATAGCTGCAGGCGGAGGTGGGTCCCATCCTCTTTCATCCAAACGCTATATGATATGATAAGGGTATTATAAACATAGAATAGAACCGTTTACTATCAGAGGAATTATTCTAGTTCAGAATAGCTAGGGATTTCAGTCTAGTTGTTCGTTATCGTGATGCTCTTGTTTTGATGTTTGCCTGCAGGCGTCTTGACTTGCGAGGTGGACAAACGCCGCTAGGGGTTGCCCTAAAATGTTCCATCATACTTCAAGCCTTTGCGTAGCCTACAGTTTTTGATACAACCATCCCGGAGACTATGACTGCGGACAGTTTTAGTCCACGGTTTTATAGGTACTGCAACTACAAGTGTCCCAGAGTCAGAAGAAAACTATTCTGAATATGCTTATCAATGCAAATGTCTGTTTTTGGTCTATAGGGATCACGTTATAACATGCCTATTAACCACACACTACACTCACACTTGAGCGAAGGGATTTAAAGAGGTGAGGCGCTGTGGATGACTGCATCGAATAGAAAGGGGTTTAGTTTTAATGACTCGTAAACAGAATTAATATCTGTCGCTGTGTATACGGAGTCGTTTAATATGCCTGGAAACTGGAAAATAAGTAGGGTTATTTGCACGGAAAGACTTAATTATCGCGTTAATGTAGCTTTAACTGCATCTGTAAAACTTCATGTGACACATACTAGGCTACTGTAAATTAGTGGTCCCTTTGACTGTATAAACACGACAAGAAGCAAACCGAGGATGCCCGCTGCTGCATCTGAACAAACGTCTCCTTTATCGTTGAAGTAGACCGTAAAGCGAAAATCTGTCTAGTGTGACAGGACGTTGTGTGTATGTGCACAGCCACAGTCAAACAATGAAAACAGAGCAAATCTTAGCCTAGCCCTGGAGATGACCATGAGATCAATTTGTGGCGTAGCTGGTTGTGACTTATTCATCCGTTGTGTGCCCCCTCCAGGTGCCCCGTGGTATCCGATGCACACTCGGACCCGAAAGAAGCGCAAACCCTACTCAAAGCTGCAACTCGCGGAACTGGAGGGCGAGTTCATGCTAAATGAGTTCATCACCAGACAGCGGAGGAGGGAGCTCTCGGACCGCCTCAACCTCAGCGACCAACAGGTTAAAATCTGGTTCCAGAACCGGCGTATGAAGAAGAAGAGACTGATGATGAGGGAGCAAGCTATGTCATTCTTTTGAATACAGCAGAGATACAGAACCATGTGGAGAATCGGTTGAGGAGGCAGTGTTTATTCTGTCGGCAATTACCCACAAATAAATGCATGCACCTATCCCTCTCCACCACATTACAACAAGAGGTACAGAATGTTAAGGAAGATCTTTCGGGTGTATAGGCCAACGAAAACGACCACGTGATACTGTGGCCATGACATATAACCTCTACAGAGTTAAGCAGGATAGTAGCCTCTTGACTGCATTGTTTTTTGTAAAACCTATGAATGTGACATGATATTCTCGCATCCCAAAGAGGCCTTCATTGGCATAAGGATGGAATTACTGCATGCATGGCGGCCAACACGTTAGTAGCTTCCAGGTCCTTGAAAACAAGTAATGTATTTCGTTAAATTACTTAAAATTAACAATAAGCATTATCATGAAAATAGTAAGTGATGACTCATTTAAGAACTATTAACTGAAATTAAATCAGAAATAATAAATAAATTGAGCTCAAGTGAGAGATGAAATAGTTTTAAGGCCGATTTTTGTATGTAACGGTATCCCCTTCACGCACATTTATTGTCACTGGCAATTTAGATTGGTTTACATGAACGATGTTTCCGGTAGTGTAATTTCTCCCCAAAGATCCCTTGTGGGAAGCGGAACACAATGCCCTTATCTGTACTCTGTAGTCCCGCCACGTGTTCGGGCACGTTCACGGTCACGGGCACAGTGTCTGACTCCAAGCCGCAGATCAGAGGATCTTAGGGATAACTTAACCTCAATATCAATGCCAACGTTTTTATGGATGTAATCCATTGAAATATTATTCGCCGTTAATACATTCATGTACGGACAACTTCATCAAAAATGTTTTCATATTTTTATCACCTCTCCTCATTTCCCCTCTCTGAGCCAACGCCTCTAAATAACTTTGAAGCTAGATCGGAACAGTGGTGGTTGCTATTAAAACACAGTTTTGTGATGGCTGCTGTCTAACAAAGGTGTCATAGTTTTCATATATTTGTGCTGACAATTATTATTCAGTGATTATTCCACAGCAAATGTATTGTTCTTATTGCAATAAGAAGCGGAGATACATGTGTTCTTCATAAATTATCATCCCATGGATAGATTACCAGGTTACGGCTGGAAAAGTATGTATTAGAAATCATTTCAACATACGAGATACAAAATCAAACCCCGGTGTGCACCGAAAACATCTGGGCAGCACACTGTAATATATTGAATGTATATTGACTGAACCCTGTCAATGAAAGATACTTGCAGCATGTTTGTGATTATGTGAAGTATAAAAAAGGTTCATATAGATAATGATTTCTCTGTCCTTTTTGATTTTAAAGAATCAACGACTGGTTTAAAGAAATGTTACATTTTAAGACAAGTAAATATGAACTTAAAATGTATTTTTAAAGTATGTATGCATTGAATAATTATTGTTGGTATTATATCATTGGTCGGAGGTGCTGACTATAATTTGTAGGCTACTGTTTGCTATTCACTATGTTCCTCTATATGATGTCTCTCCTTACCTTATAACGTGTATCAAATTGTAAAAGTATGGACATTTTATGATATTCTGTTATTTACATCCTATCTTCAATGTAGTAATGTTTTATGTTAATGGTCCGTTATTTCGTCCTGTATAGTACAAACTCGCATTCCATTTTTTTTGCGGTTGTAAGGGGCTGTATGAAATGACGATTTCACATTGCCATTATGGCTACGTGAAATGTTATATGTTACTATTAACATGATGTTTCAGGATATCCTGCCCATGTGATATAGTGTCTTATGTTACTGTTCCTTTATTTCGTCGATGTACAATATTGAATTATCCTTATTGCGCTTGTAAGGGGTTGCTTAAACGTTGTCTTGTATAAAAGTAATAATGACTTGAATGTATCTATGTATGAGTACGCGGTTTCTAATAAACAGAATCTTAAAAAACGATGTGGTTTAACCAACCTCATTATGCTGTGATTTCGAATATATTACATCGTTCAAAAGTCTATCTAGGGTAATGCTTGAATACACGAAAGGTATTTCATATTGGCTTAGGCCATTATTCGGTTTCCCTGTTTCTTATAAAACAAAAATTTTGACGATACATGCTAATGAAAGAGTGGCAATTTTACAAAATAAGCCTAGAGTGTTTTTGTATTGCTTACTCTAGGCATTCATCTATTATCAACAAACATTAAAGTTCTGAGGCCTGGTAGTCAGTGCCGCTGGAATGCAATACAAACGTGTTGTGAACACACAACAGCCCTTGAAAGAAGTGACAGGACTACATTCGAAATATTTTTGATTAACCTCGTACTTGGCGCTTTATTCTGATGATATTTGACCTATATTTTCACTTATGAACTATTACAGAGGTTTGTAAAAAGCATTGTTTAGGTAAGTATTTACAGAATTCCTAAATATAGTTCCCTTAAACTGATTTTTACAACATGATGGACAAAATACATTAAATTTGTATGTTGTAAGATATCAGCTAATGCACGCAAATATAGAAGTGCCGGATTGTTTTTCTTCTGAGTAGAGATCAGTTGTTTGCATTTCAGTGAACTGTGGAAGGCAGACTCATGACACCAGCCAAGTGGTCTGAATTAGTTCCTGTATGATGGAAACATACATCAGACGGTGCTACCATTGTGCTGTTTGCCTTTATCCTAGTAGCTGATATAGCCTACTGTGTTGCAAGTAGATCTTACCCCACATGAATGCACATGAATCAAGTGAGAATTTGGAAGGCTGCACAATTTTAACCCGTCCTCACATAAAGATATGTAGCTTCTTTTGTTGTTTCGGCAATACACTTCCTTTGAATTTTAACGTAACCACGCTCTATTACTGTACCGGTGTACAAAGTTTCTTCAGTCCAATACAGTGGTGCATTGTGGCACTAGAGATGAAATTGCACCATAAGGCTTTTAGCATACGCTAGTCCTAGCATCGGTCTTGCTTGAACAAATTAGAGAGATAAACGCCAGTATTGGGTAATAGCCTACTATAAACCACAAGCGAAAATGTGTTTTTGTGATATATTCGTTCAATAGTATTTAATCAGGAATAATTTATGTTTAGCTTTATTCAGCCCAAAACATGATGGTGGCGGCATGCTGTAAAATATGATCATTTTACGCACGGTGTAAATGGTGAGTTTATCGTACTACGGAAATGTATAGTTTTACAGGACTAATATTAGCCCAGTACTGCATAGTTTTTTTTTAAAAGTAATTACCCTGTTATTAATTTGTATGTTATGCTGTATGACTACGAATTACAAAAAGTGAGTGAATGAAGTGCATGTTACATTACATATCCATTTCTGTTACAGATATTGGTTATTTACATCTTAGGCAATAAATTAATAGGCAATCAATCACATCAGAATCTCAGCATTTCCCGGTGTTATTTTATTACTTTTAACTTCCAAAATACTTATTCGACGTTGGATTCGACGATACAGGGACAGTAAAATCATACACATACTGTCATTATTATAAGGAGCCAAGCATGCGATGAATAATAGGTACATTTGAGTTCTCAACATAATTGTGGTTATAACGCAAGAAAGGACCTTAATCTCTCAAACCACGTTTGTCGTTCTTCCTGCACGAGCATTATGCAGATGTGGTGTAATGCTGGCCGCGTGCGCGTCGATCTTAACAATGGCCTTGTTTAATGCTCTGGGGCTGTTTTGACTTTGAGACTGGCCAAAACTGTTTATGATGGCTCGTCTCCCTTCTCGTCCAAACTCAAAGGTCAGGGATCTGTACGGTGCGTGGCCTTCACAGAGAACTTCACAGTGTCACAGATAGCCATGTGTGGTCTAGTAGGCCCCAGGCATGGCCACCTCTCTTTCTCACACACGGTTTATGGCGTCGAGCTTGAGAGTTGGAAAGGAGTGTGCAATGTAATTCAAATGCTCCAAAGTGCTGTGTTTGTGCGTGTGCGTGCATGTGCATGTGTGTCTGTTTGTGTGTGTGTGTGTGTGTGTGTGTGTACAAAACAATATAAAATAGCCTATGAATAATTTCATTGATGATCATTTTTGTTATAATTGCAGAACCAATTTTTGTTTTGTAAACTAACGTCTTGCACAGAAAGACAGTTGGCATGGACAACACCAAAGTCAACACACATTGTAGCACGGCCTTTGGCCAAAAATAGAGAACAAGAGACCTTGTAGCCATCCATCGTTTGGCTTGGTGTACCATTCTATTTGATATTTGGCCCATTTTCCAGCAGCAATCTGCCCACATTCCTTAATGTTTGGACGGTAACCTCCACCAACCGCGGTTTTCAGATCACATAGTCTTCCGGTGTGATTCAGATCTGGTCTCCTGGCAGGCCACTTCTTAACAGTAGGTTCGTTGTCTTGCTGGAAGAACAACTTCCTCCAAAGCAGACCTCATTTTTGGACACTGACTGGCTTAAAATTGGACTCCAAAAACCAGACTAGCCAATTTCTTACTGCGTTGCACGTTCAAGGCCCCCAGTACCAGGGAACACTACCAACCCCACAGCATAAACACGTCTTCCCCTTCTTTGATTGTAGGTACGTTGTTCCTTTCAATTGCTTTGGTATATCTGGTGCTAGGGCCCTTGATGAAGTGCAAAGGTAGCAATGTGTTTGACCGCAACTGTACAAATAATATTGATCCATAAAAATAGTGGCATTAATAATCGATATAATTGTAACAAAAATGACAATTAATAGGACATGTAGAACATCTAATTTATTCAGACACAAGTGCTTATCAGGATTTACAGGAATCGTTCCCTAGTTTTTTATTTATTTATTTATTTTACAATCAGTTAACTTTAATTGAGTATTTGCAGCTAACATGTTGTATTTTCGTATCTTTAAAAAAAAAAACGTATTTGACATTTCATCTATTAAGGGTTCACCACGGTTTACCTTGTCCAATCAAAATCATGGATTAGAACGGCCTTACGTTTTGAATTTATCCAAAAAAGAGAGAGCGTTAACAATCTTTTTAGAGGCCTACAAAAGCTTTGGAGGAGTCCACAGCTCCTTCCTCGCCCTCTATTGATAAGTGGTGGGCAGGAGGAGTGCACAAACTGAAGGTCAAGTTAATGTGCACCTTATATGGATCCCTGCGCTGGGAGGCTGACTGACTAGGTGCAACAGAAACCCGCGAATTGTCTCAGACCGAGAGGACCATGTAAACAAACGTCTCACTGGTTTCATGCCTTGTCTTTTGTTTTTAATTGCCATAGGTCAAATTAATTGAATTTGTACTCCGTCAATGATTTGCTTGGAACGTTGTATCTGGTTCCATAGCCTATAGTTATGCTAGAGATATTGATGCGGTGCCTGTGTTAAACTCCTAAATACATGCGGTGCCTTTTAATTGAGACGTCTTATAATAGACGTCTATACGATATGGCCCTGTACCATTTTTTAATAAGCATGCTTTTAGTAGCATCCACATGTTTCTTGGATATGCCTTGACGTGTGTGTCTATGTACTTCAGTGCTGCGGTCTTTTTACATGTCGCCTGTGTGTGTGTTGTGCGTTGGTCTGCGTTCAGTGCTTAATCGCCTCTTGTTTCGGTTGAAGAGAGGTTGGGAAGCCCATGGACGATTAAGATTGCCCATGCAGGGAGAGGGAGATATTGTCAGCGGGGATATCCGGGCCTTATTGCATCTAGTGACTAAAGGCAGCTTGGTCGCCTGGTATGTCGTCAGGTGATTGAGACTTCTCTCACACTTGTTGACCGACATGACTTCCTGGTTGGAAGAGTAGTGTGGTTCAAAGCAGAATGGCTACAGATGCTTTAGGAGGAATGCGTGCCTTGACCTTCAGCTTTCCTTAATCCGTTGGAAGCTGTTATGATCATCCTATTGGATATGAGAAACTGGGAATATTTAAAAAAAAATAATAATATGGATTTATTCACAACATTTACTGACAGAACGGATGGTTCCTTTATTTCTTTAATAAAAATTATTTGTCATGCCACATAGATACATTTTGTCAATGTATTCGCCTAATAACGTTGATAAAATGAGATTTGTCTTGAACGGTTAGGTATGAAACTCCGCGGTGAAATCCATACAAGAATTAGGGAGAATCCATTACAAATACACAATTACCGGTGTGTTTTGCTAATTCATCATTTGAAACAATAGCAAACAATATAAGTGTACAACTGCAGTGAAAATTTCCTACGTATTTTGGCTAGAAGTGTTTATATTAATTAAAATGTTTTGTTGCTGCACAAATTATCATTTACAGAGGAGTTTTACTTAGGCACGCAAATGTGCAATATGTGCATACGCCTTATGCAATAATGCAACTTTTTTACAGGATACAAAATTGAGAGAATGGTGTTTAATATCTGTTTACACCTTTAATTTTTTATTACTATGATAAATCTCTCAGTGCAATATGGTGTTTCTACATAAATACAACTCCGCATCTTCATACAAAATGACCACAATTTGTTTGAATTGGACTCCTTCCTTAAGTGATAACACTATTTTATTGAGAACTCTGACCAAATATTTCTGCGTGAATTATTATCGTGTGCGTAAAAAAACATTTAAATTGTCAATGTCCCAGAAAGGGAATTTATTAAACTTGAACTTGTGTCTTTGCGCTGAGAGGACTAATTTACCGCCGATTGTTTGTCAACTGTTGTGCTTCCATAGTTCAGAGACATACTCTGGATAGTTCCTTCACCGTGTTTATACCATCTGATCTTGTAACCCAGTGCAAATGCTTTCACGCTAGGTGCGTTCACTGAGACCCCGGTAAAACAAAGGCCTTTTTTGTTGTGTTTAAAACTGTTCGCAGCTCATACTACCAAGTTTAACAGCCCGACTTACATCCAATTAAATGTATCTAGGCCATGAGGGGACAGTAACATGATTACACACGCTTCCCACATTTACCCATTCAGACTGTTTCTGTTTGAGGCGCAGCGGGCTGGACGCGCGCCTCCCAATAGAACAACTATGCTTCTTCGTATGGAGTCTTTTTTTCTTCTTTACTATTTTTGCCACCACAAAGGAGCAGATATGTGAATGATAATGTTATGTACAACACTGTATATCGCTTAATAATGAAGTAGTAGGAATAGTCGGCCCTTTAATATTGCTAGGCTTGATGCTAAACGACATGCTATCCGTTTCCCCTACACAAATAGCCTTTTTGAATCCAATCGATTATATCCAACTAATTTTTTATTTATTCTTTGAGTCCTCATAGTTATTTCTTTCATTCGTCTAAACAGCAGTGATGGCACACTAAGATTTGGGCCACAATTATAATTATGGTGTTATGTATACATCTCTTGGATTCCTTAGACAAAGTCGTAAAGCTCTTAGGTCTACTCTCCGAACTGTTTCAGCAGAGAATGGCAAATCTGTACAACTGCACCTGATTCCAGGAAAACCTCAGGACTTGAACATTTATGTTGAAGCATCTACCTGTATATTCAAACATTTTGTGATCAAACTAGCAGTGTGTCAGAAATATTCGGGGGCCTTCGGATTAGTCAAAATGATGTGTGAAGGAAACCCTTATTTAGGGAAATGTCAGCCATCCAACTCTAGGGTCCTACTGTGATTGTACTATTACAGACTAGCTGTGAGTTGAACTCAAATCCCCCAAAATAAACACATGGTAAACCTTATACCCAAATGATCGCCTTGGAGCGCTGTTCAGACATGTATGGAATCGTTTTTGGTCTTCCAGGGAGGATAACGCACGGCTTTATTGCTCGTTATAGCTTGTGTCCAGGTTTTAAAACCATGGTATTGTGGGTATGTCATTTATGTCACGTTCCAGCGACTGGGCCCTCCAGTGCAAGCTCAATTTCAGAAACCCTTTGCATAGCCATTTGAGTGTAGAAAAACGCCGTTAGCGTTCTCTGAACTGGAGAAAATTTAACATGGTTATTTACAATTAGCCTACATGAAGACAACTATGTGTGGCCTACTTTGGTTATTTACGATCATGCAGGATATTCCACCATATTACATTTCTGGCTTTGCAGAATTACTGAAATTTAGAACAAATTAATGAAATGGCTAAACAGTAGACTGCAACAGGAGCCCACACGTTATGCAACCTGTGAATACAAAATTCTGACCATTCGTGATAACCTCTATTCGTAAGTAACGCAAACCGATGTATTATAATCGAATACATTATTTGTGGTAATAGACATCCAAGATAATAATACCTTGACAAAGAATATGAATACTATGCCTTCCAAAAACTGCTGACTGGCGCTACAAGCCCGAGCGTGCCGACATACTTCACAACACACACACACATATATATATATATATATATATATATATATATATATATGTGTGTTACGTATATATATATCGAACATATGAGCAACATCAGCTATTTTCTAAAATGCTTTTGAATAATTTTTCCTGTCCCTTGTGGTGTCACGTGGAATTATTCATTTGTGGTTCAATACTAAACAATTCACAACAGTGTGCCTAGGTCTGTCTGGTTAGGCCTATTTCGTGTGTGCGGGGATATTAGATTGTTCACTAATTTTAAACTCCTTTGGCTCTTTATTGTCTTCTGTTGAACAAAGAGATTTAGCTTTCGGCGGTTTATGGTTAGACGCGTAGAGGATTTTAGTGGTCAAATTCAAGTGCTGAGTCTGGGCAGCTGTCTGCTTTCTTTGTACTTGGATGCAGGCATCGTTTACGTGGACCTTTTTATCTGCTGAAAGGGGGGCTGTAAACAAACTAATGTCATTGCCACATACCTCTCTCCACAATACACAGGCGAACTCATTATGGTATTTTTTCCCTGATGTTTTAAATGGAACATCACATGTGGCGTTGGGTTTTCTTCAAATGTTCTTACAGGTCCCAACAGTTGGTGGACTTGCTTTCTTACCCCTACAATATAAAATTGTCTTAATACGGTATCAATTGACATTCTAATGTCATTCATCATTACCATGATATTATGGTTTTAATTTGGACTGAAGATAGGCCATGGTTCCACGTTTTCAGATAAGAGGAGCACACTGAGTTAAAAAAAAATACAGGATTGAATTATCAAACATGCCACTTGCTTACGTGGCATTTTTCTTTCTGATGGGGATTCTAACAGACGTACATTTTCCAACTATAATCTCGTTTAAGTGTAATAAATTAATGCAATAACTTGTACTTGTCAAAGAGCATTTAAGCATATTAAAAGGAATAATGGTAGCCTGTATTGTTTTCTTCTTCTTCAGGAAGCAACGTGGATTAAATATATAAATATAGTAAAGGATTTCGAATTGCTCTATAGCTGTCAGAGTGAAGGTATTCAATGACAAATCGATTAATTTGTTGCCCAATTAAGCACTAGTGCCAAAGTATCCCTTTTATTGACTTACTTCAAAACAAACACAATGGCCTCCCGGTGACCTAAATATTGCTGCTGTTGAGCCGACTATAGTTTTCCAAACACAAACGCTAAATTCTGATTTACTAATTAATATTATTTCTTATTATATACTTCCAGGTTTTTAAATTAAAGTTGTTTCGACAGCCGTGGTCGTCCAAGGTTATGCGTCGCTTGTGTTCTTTTCTGCACCTTCAGCCTGGAACCTTGGTCTCGAGTTTCTTATTCCTCCAGTTCTATTATGATCCATGGGAAAATAAATTAATGAGGAAAATTGGATTTAGGCTAATGAAGTACCATAAACTTTATGTCATACACCTTTTGTGTATCTTTATTATATTCTCGTTCAGTTAATATTTTGAGTCCAAAGTTGTTTTCCATCAAGTCCATGCCTGGATAAAATAGGCTAAAATACAAACAAGGAGTGGGGGCGGGGTTCCTGTAACGTGGGAATGCAGCCAGATGTGCATTAAAAATAATTATTCGTAATAGTGAGTTTTTATAAATTTTATTGTAGAAACAAGATTTGCTTGAAAAATATGTTAGCTCGAAATGTTAATATTGCCAACTGAAGTTCACATTATTAATCTTAAGACAACAATCAAAAACACCCACAATCTTTGCCTTGGTGAGAGTTTTAGAGATGTTAGTTATAGATTCATAATGGATATTTACTATATTACTAATATATCATATTGTGAAGACAAACTTTTCAAAAACAGGGGCAATTCGAGTGTGGTCTTGGAATCATGGTGTTGTTATAAAGCATGGATTTGATCATAACCTCGCAGCTGTTAGTGTGTAGTCATACATTACAATGTGTGAGAGACTATTATATTCTACTGTATACCAGTATAGGCAATTTTAGCCTGTACTAAGGTAGTCGTACTGTTCTCGTGGTAATAATAATAATAATAGTAATAATAATAATAATAAATCACCATAATCATCATAGCAATAGTGAAGTCTAACCTGTAGAATTCAAAATCAATCTTGTATGCACATGCTAAGCCTACGCTAGCAAATAAACAGCCTCGTCAGCAAGCTTCTCTTTATAATTACCATAACCTCAAAAGTCAACAAACAAAAAGCTGTTACTGATTTTCTTATAGTGCTCCAGCAGTGTTTAGAAAATTAATCGTTTGAACCTTCTATATCTTACCTAAGTGAACCACTCCTACACATCCATGTGTTCCAAATTGATATATGACAATATCTACTTTCGATCACGTGTCTCGGGCGACTTAGACGGATTGCGCGTCATCTCGCCTTCCTAAATTTTCCCCTTCTGCAGTTCGAATCCAAAACATCTATCTATAGTACCGAGTACGGGAGAAAGATGTTTAACTCGGTGAATCTGGGAAACTTCTGCACCCAGACCCGCAAAGACCGGACATCCGAGTTTGGAGACAGGACGGGCTGCGCCTCAAACATCTACCTCCCCAGCTGCACCTACTACGTCCCGGAATTTTCCGCCGTGTCTTCTTTTCTTCCACAGGCCTCGTCGCGGCAGATAACCTACCCATATTCCTCAAATCTTTCTCAAGTGCAGCCGGTACGTGAAGTTTCCTACGGATTGGACCCTTCTAGTAAATGGCACCATAGAAGCAATTATGCATCATGCTACTCAGGAGAAGATCTGGTGCACAGGGACTGTCTACCGCCATCCACCATGACAGAAATGCTTATGAAAACGAACGAGAGTGTGTACAGCCACCACCACCACCACCCCAGCTCCAACCATCCCTCCACAGGGT
This sequence comes from Esox lucius, assembly GCF_011004845.1. NCBI lineage: Eukaryota > Metazoa > Chordata > Actinopteri > Esociformes > Esocidae > Esox > Esox lucius. The sequence continues at coordinate 28,746,468 of NC_047580.1, read as the reverse complement.
TCTACCCCGGAGTGGGGAAAAACAACGTCCTCCCTCAAGGTTTCGACCGCTTTTTTGAGACCGCATACTGCGGCACGGACAATCAGTCGGCGGAGAATTGTTTACAAAAGAGCGAGGCTAGTAAGCTAGAAACAGAGACCCAGCAGTCAGCGGGTCTACCGGGTCCCCCAGACCAGGACAAGGACCCGGAGGAGGAGGAGGAACATACAAATTCGGCCTCGTGTACGTCTTCAGCAACCAAGGATGCCAGCAAGAACAGCCACTCCAGTAGGTACCGAAGCTGTAAATGGGGAAAGGTTAAGGGACTAGCCCGGTGTTTTGTCGGTCAGATTTTATGTGGGGTTTTATAAGCATTCAAAGGATTTTATTATAACCTACAAAGCTCTTTCTTCCAACGAGAGGATTTTTTTACGATGGGAAAGCGCTTTGAAAAAAAGGATGTTATACACAAACGCTTCTATCTTAGAGTCTGTGAAATTTTAAGAGCGTACTATTGTGACAAATGTTAACTTTGATCATGAACTTGCATCGGGCATTTTAAGGGATTTTCTCTTTGGGCTGTCGTGAGTAAAAACCAATTGGGCAGAACATTGCTTTTGGCGTCATGTGATTTTTCTTTTAGCAGCTTGCACGCAAACTAGCTAACCCTTCTAAAATACATGCTGTGAAATTATTAGCCCAGTACACTATGAGGCAAAATAGTGTTCCTAATTCAGCTAACGACCATCTGACAGGCTCCATACGTATCTATCCATCTATATGGACAAATGTCGAGCATTGCAAGATCATTTTGTTTTTCTGGGTTACTTGTAACAAAAGAGTGAGTGAGACAAATCGCGTCAGTTGCAGACACTCGGGTATATGTATTTGTGTCCATATCTGGAGCGAGATAGTATTTGCAATGTATGTTTGGTGCCGCACTAAGAAACCACATTCCGTGGAAATGTTGTCTATGTAGCTACATTTGTATTCGGATCACTATTTGTATGTGTATTTACTTATGAATAAGGCTGTGCATTTTCATTATGCACTGGGATCCTTTTGCATTCGGTAAGCCGATATATATGCCTGAATCTGTAGATACACACAAACACTCAGACAACACACACCCCCACACACACTCGCACAGAGGCCCACTGGTATCTGTTTTGCGTTGTGTACTTGATATTATCTCCATTAGGTTTTGTCTCAGATCTTACATCAATTTTAGCTTTATTAGAGGATTCACACCAATATAAATAATATTAATCTCCAACTGCACATTGGTATTTGAATTGCATGGCAATCTCCCACAAACTACGACCGTTTACATTTTTTTGTTGTATATTTGTAGGGGGATAAACACATACTTAACGCTGTAAATTGATATTCTTTGCATCCAGAGCGCTTGGGATTATTCAACAGTCTTTATGGCTGGTGTATTCGGTATAGTGGGTGATGTTGACAGAATAACTACTATTAAATTTATGCTTCTAGAAATTCCCTGAGTAGTTTATTCAGAAACCATTATATTGACGTGAATACATGTGAGTTCGGCTTCCTTAACTTAATGAAAATATCTTTGCGTAAATGGCAAACTATGAACATGAAACTATGAAAAATGTAGAATGTTCATTGATTATGTCTTTCTTCTTTGATTTCCACAGGTACTCCTCGAACGAGGAAGAAGAGGTGTCCATACTCCAAATTTCAGATTCGAGAACTGGAGCGGGAGTTCTTCTTTAACGTTTACATCAACAAAGAGAAAAGGCTGCAGCTTTCCCGGATGCTGAACCTCACTGACCGACAGGTTAAAATCTGGTTTCAGAATCGAAGAATGAAAGAAAAGAAATTAAGCAGAGATCGTTTGCAATATTTTTCTGGAAACCCCTTATTGTGAGCATGTGAGGAATGTAATAGCATAATGATGGCAGTCATACGTCAATGACACTCTTTTTCTCAGTGAATTCTTATCACCAGTAATACACAAGGTTAAAGTTACTTGTCCAAAAGGAGCCCATATCAACAGCAATGTTGAGAAAATAAATGTTAAGAGAACGTTACTCCGATTTCCAACATTTGGGGTGGGCGTAATAAGGTGCCATTTTCCTGTAGCTTTTGTGCGCAGAAGAATTTCTAGCTCAGATTTACAGTTGATTATATGATAATCATTTATATGCTGTCGTCGAGTTCATATGAATTTCCGATTATTTACCACGCATCTTTATTGTGTTTATTCACTTGTGCATGTCACGAGTATTATTCTATTAAATGTTGCTACACAATTTGCATACCATAATAGGCCTATTGGATATTTAAACGTTCCCTTCAATCTGGTTGCTTGATGTGTAGCCTACTATAAAACCAAGATTTCTTTTCGACCAGAATATTGAACACAAAATAGTATTTACAGGCTTCTTTGCCATCGAAAACTGTGACGTGAACAATCTGTAATAATGGTTTCCTTGTACAGACTATGCAACAATGTGCATTCGTGACTGTAAATATTATTTTATTTTTAATTTCTCCCTTTTCCTGCTGCTATTTTCTTAACACCATCCAAGCAAGCTGTGTACTTTATAAGCTTTAATGTTAACAATTTAATGTTAAATTATTTGCTTTATGCTCGGTGTTTCCTTATGAAAGAGGAGGAGGTAAATGCATATGTCCTTGGGCCTGTGTATCATTAATATAAAGATACCTATGAAATAAACAGACGTATAAATCAAGCGAATAGACTGTCGTGGGTTTTCTTTTGTCATAGGACTGTCCATGGTCAAAAATAAAATGTATTGGATGTGGTCTTGTTTTTGAGGAAAACTAGGAGAGGCTATTATGGTTCCAAAAATAATGGCAAAATAATCACATAACATTTTGGTTTGATTACATTTTTGATTGTGGCCTACCTGATTTTTTTGAGTGGGTTTGTAAAGTAAATTGTTATTTTTTGCTGGGATAGTGTTTTGATAAAACTGTTTGGAACGTGTGAAGAGATTACGCACTAAGTGCCGTATTTATTGAGGCCTACAGCAATTGCGTCCACTACCTACTTAGTTGCTTGTGTGTGTGTTCGTTGAAAGGGGTTGGGTGTGCCGACTAGGGTGAAATTCATTTCAGGTATTTAAGCTCAGTGACTATAGCGCTAGCAAAACATATTTGAGCTTTTGTAAAGCACACGCAGCAGTACTCTGAAACCTACAAACAGAAAATGGACATCAGAAACGCAGAGCACGAGAGGAAAGAGATCCTCCTTTAGTGCCCACTAAATGGAATCGCCACTCTTGCAGTCTAGACACTGCCATAAAGACAGAGGCACTAAATGGCTATTTTCTTCTCTTAATTACACCGTCTGTTCGGAGGGAATGGCCTTCACTTCCGCAGTAAATAGTAAACAAGTAAGACTGCTGTCCGAACAAAAACACTTGGCAAGACTGTTCAACGTGAACTCCGGCCCATGTTGTACTCAGCGTCGAACCTCCAACAACTGCACATAACAACCAAGACAAACTGAGAGAGTTGAATACAAATAAAATAACAATACACACACAAACACACACATGTTGGCTTGTCAGCCTTCTACGCTAGCCTAACGATTAAAATTACTTTTTGATAGAAGAAAACGCTTAAAATGTGATGTTGGAATTGTAGGTCCAAGTTATCCATTGACGCTCCCCGAACGATTTTAATTGACTAAATTGACCAGGTGGATGCTATCGTGAGGGAATGTATGTGCGTGTGTTGGTGTGTGTGTGTTTGTGTGTGTGTGCGTGTGTGTGTGTGTGTGTGTGTGGGCCGGCTTGCGCGCGTGCGTCCGCTAGCACACAAAGCATATGTGCACGTAAGATTGCACGTGTGTGTATTAACTACTATTTATAATTAAAACTAGTCTTTGAACTTCAATAATGTCAAGGCAATCACCTTTAACCTGCTGCAATAAAGTGGAATCAAGGAGCCCCTTTAGCCCGGAAATGTGTGCAGGAGGGGATTGAACCAATGGGAGTGAGTGGGAACAGAAAAAGGAATGTGTAGAGAGTCCAACTTTGACCCCTACCATTAAACTACAGGTAACTTTGCCAGCTTTGGCACGCCCAGTAAATACACTTTATTGTCCCTGTAAAATGTATACGTTTTCACGCATGATACGTTTTATAACATGTTGGCATGAGCTTTAACACGTACTTATATTTTCACCGTTTGTTGTGGAAATTAATGTAGACCTGTTCATGCATTGCACGTTTCATCACTATACTGTTTTGAACATTCGTTTTGGGCTGAGCATTCTTCTTCACGCATCCTTAATGGTAGCCGTTGGAGATGTTCTAAAGTGTACTGTTTAGGCTTAAAAACACAACAGTGGCGTATCTCAAAAGAAGGCAACACATTAGTTGATAAACTGTTTCACTTTGAAGTAATCAGATTTTTCATCCACTATAATGTTAACTAGCTAGTTCTCGTTAATATCGCTAGCTAATTTCAACCGACTTAGCTAGCAAATGACAACAACGCCACCTGTTTCCACTGAATTTCGGAACTATATAATTTCTCTCTTTCAACGTGTGTTTGTTTGCATGGGTTGTGTGCTTCTCTGTTAAATTACATTGTCCCTCCAGACTGAAGCTGAAGGCGGATATGGGGAGTGTTGGTTGTGACAGCGGAGGAGGAGGGAGACACTCCAGTCAGAGATCAAGGGTAGAAGACTTCTCTCGTCACACCCACCAACCTTGGCCCTGGGACGATGACGTCGGTAATTTGTTGGATTTCTCTGCAACACAGTGTCACAATCCTCTATTTTGCAGAGGTTCCAGGCTCTTAAACTGCTGCCTATCAACCACAGGCGGCCGGGATTCACCCCGGGTTGTGTCAGTGGCACAATGGGAGAGCAATGTTTTGTTTCCTTTCCTTCAATAGGCTTTATAAAGTTATAGGACGTTGGAATCATCATGTTCTTATTTTGACGGATGCTTTTATTCATACCTCATAACAGTGTAGATGTGTTCATCGAGACTGAATAACCGTTTGTTTTGTTTTGGTTGTCTTATAAACTAGTTAAAATCGTAACTGATCCTAAAGCAGACGACAAGACAGAAGATACAAGGCAGCCGGCGTTTGGTTCAGTTGAGCTTTTCCTTTAAGTTGCGCGCTACTGGAAAGAAAATGGCGGTCTGTCACAGAGGACCGCAATGAGATGGCCTGAAGAATAACATATATTGGGAACCGATATATGTGGCTGGTGATTCAGTGAGGTCAAAAGCTAACTAACACAATCAAAAGAGATATTTGATTAATCTATGTGATAGTTTCTGGAACTGTATAGCTAAAGTGTATTTCAAGTGATTCGGTGGCTTTTACGCACCGCTCAACTAAATATACGTTTTTGAATATATGTAGCCTAAACTATTTTATTAACTAATATTGTACCAATGGTTTATTATTTTTCGGTGGGCCTAGTTCATTACTTACACAACATTCCTTTTTTCTGGTCCTAACATGTTTTCTGGAATGTGTAAAGTGTTTGCTACACTGACTAACTCCGTACGCCAAAATTACACCTCGTTGCCATTAATTAAATTGCTTGTGATTATGGTCAGGAATTTACTCTACCACTTCAGTGAATGCCAGATTTGAAGGCGCATGTTCAAAAAGTAACTTTCTCTCATGGGCCTACTTCTACCATGATGGACCAATGATTAATGCATTTGTTTTTCCATTGGGTTAGTTTTCTTCTAATGAGGTGTAAGGTATAATTTCTTCCAAGAGTTTAACTGAGCACTGTTGTTCTGAAATGTTGAAGTTCCCAGGATAGTGTGCTGTTATAAAAGGCATAAGTCTTCACAATAATGTTGCCATTAGTTCTTGCATGAAGGGAGTTAACCTACTGAACACACCAATGAACCGCTGCTCACAACCAGAATGCATTACATGAAAAAGGGCCAACACTCACTTGCATATAAGTTGCCATAGTTTTGAATTATTTCTACCGCGCCTGTACTTGCATAGATGGGATACCCTCCCTCTGGACTACATGTGATGAAAGCTCAAAGCTTAAGATATACGTCTAAGAAAGCAACCGGTGGTTCTTTGTGTGGTTGTCACTGTATTTGAATTTAATTTCCCATTACTACCTCTCTGATTTATAATTGTCTTTAAGAAGCTTGCAAAGGGGGATGAAGTCTGCTTGCAAGAAGCTCAACCTCGTTACATCAAATCGGCAAGATGTTTCATGGTGGCCTACATTAGACTAACTTTTGGCGTCTTTCCGTCTCCATAAGAGCAATATCAATGTGTAGCCTGTCGTCCCTACTCGGCAAAATGGTAAATATATTTAAGTTGCAGAAAAAAAACCATATAGTAGGCCGAATAAAGTTTAAAGACAGAGAATAAATGTGTCTGTGCTTATTTTACACCAAACACAAATCAACAGCTATTTAGCAATAAAACGAATGGAAAGGACATGATGTAGGAATATTTTATTTCACCCATGAACAATTGAAACATTTCCAGACTCTCTCTCTCTCTCTCTCTCTCTCTCTCTCTCGCTGTATGTGTGTGTCAAAGTAATCAAAGTAACAAAACCCCTCTCTCTCTCTCTCTCTCTCTCTCTCTCTCTCGCTGTATGTGTGTGTCAAAATATTCAAAGTAACAAAACAAACCTTTTCAAAGGTACGAATAGCTTTGGACCATATTAAGTTTATTTCACATATATTATAGGTCAATGCAGTTTTGTCTTTGCCTGTACAGTAATTGTCTATTAATGTCCTATGTGTGTGGGGTTTAAATGTTTGTGTGGACCCCAGAAAGTGAAGCTGCTGCTTGGATCCTAATAAAATACTGAGATCACCCTCTTTGAAACAAATGGCTCCCCCTTTAAACAAAGGAGGCAAATAGACACATACAGTCATAAGGTCACGTGTTCCCTAAAATGTTTTCATGATGACAAAAACGTGTTATTATTTGGCGTATATCCTTTTGAATCAGGGAGAACAAAAAGTCGTTGTTTATTGACCGATTACTCTTTTGTGAGAAACGTTATGATAAGTACACAATACCACTATATGGAATGACCCAGGGTCCAGATGAGTGAAGTTATGATTAAATTCAAACCACCTATCTCCCTACTGCATCATCAGTACAAACCAATTTCAATTTACATACAGCCACAAGTAAGGGACCAAACGAACACACACATACACAGACAGACTCTAAACACACAAGCGTCCTGCATTGTTACTCAAGGTTACATTACATGCAGATTTCAGAATGCTGGTTAAATTTGCTTCGTAAGATGACATTTAAACATACAACCATCACAAAACAATGAAATCCCATTTGAATACTTCATCTAATTCCTACTCTGAAAGAAAATTAACCGTTGTTAGAACGGTAACTGTAAGATAGCCAAATAAACATTATTTTTGTTTTTAAAAATCTGTTTATTGTGAAGTAGAGACAATTTATATACATGTTATTGTGCAAAGGGTATGTTATGTACAAGCCTAATTGCGCACTACAATTTGACACTAAAATTAAACGTTGTTCTAGTAAGTTGTGGGTGGTGATCACGCAAACTGCGTATATCCTACAAAGTCCTTAAACATTCATATTTTGATTGTAAATATAATATTTCGTATTGTTGACATTCTTATTATTAACATGACATATCGTATGGTTAAATTATTAGTTTTAGAATGTAAGGCTGAATTTCATTTCTAAAGAGATTATGGAATTATGGAGAGGCGGGGAAATCAATCAAATCAGTGAGGACACATTTTACCCCTAGCCTGTAGTGGTTGCTAAAGGAATCACTCCTTTCTCCATATTATATTAAGCCGCGTTCAGAAGCTAATGGTGTTTTTGGAAGCTCGTAGTTCCTGATGAGATATTTTACTTGAGTCACCCGCCGAGTCATACTTACACGTGGGGGAAATAATCTGTGAGTTTTCACACCTTTTACTTTATAAAACTTCGCTATGACAACAATGCGGTTTGTACAGTTAAAGCATTCAACCGCATCATTGTCGATAGGCTTATCTAACAATGGTCTATGTTAAGAAATCTAGCAAAATTTGGTATCAATCAATGTTAGCATACGTATAAAGCCAGCAAAAACCTTTTTTGAAGAAGCTTGAACACAATTTATGTTAGAAAAATTTTCCTTAAAAAAATACTTCCATTATCCTATTTCCGACCAGCGGATGATGCCACCCTTGGCCCAATATTCCCATTTCAATAGGTTATAGCATTTACCTAATCTTTATTATTTAAAGTAGTTCAAATTGCCCTTTCATTACAATATTCAAAACACATTAATAATTAAAAAACGTGCAATTTGGCTGTTAGCCATTGCTGTTATTCATAAACTTGCAGTGGTTCTTAAACTTACGGTTTTTTGCGTTATTACCAGCCACAAGAGATTAAACGCATTGGGCAAACAGATCCGTGAAATAGGTTCAGAAGATATAATACAATACAGAGTAATATTTTTAAGCTTACAGAGAAATGTGTATCCGCAGCACTCAGCCAATCAAATTTGAGTTGAGTACTGTGGATTAAAAGTATTTTTGTAATCACCCAATGTTTTAAAATATAAATTAAATGTAATTTTAACGGCAGTGTTCTACCTGTCTCATAAAAAGAAAAATCAGAATTTTCTTAATGTTTTGCAGAATATTAGTTTCAAAGCTGCACCCATCAAAAATATCTCTGCTCTGTTACAAAATGTTTAGAATAGTCGGAAATGAGCATGCAAAAAATGCCTAATGTTATCTCCGTTGCAATACGATAGGAATTTAAAAAAATTATATCGTGGGCCTAAGACTGGGTTGTTCGGTCATGCACTACCGAAGTCAAATTGAAACCTGCTCTGCTATGTTTTTTTTTGTACTTCACTTCAGTTGGGCTCTGATTGTGATAGGTTCCCAAACACTCTGAGGAGCTAAAGCAGATATTAATTATTTATGAATCAATGCGTCTCTAACTCTCAACATTCTTACATTTTTATCTGGTTTGTTTTTACTTCTGGCCAAATAGCTGAAGTTGCTCCACTAGCGTATCTGATATTGAATCGAGAATGTGTTATAAGGTCTATAGGCTAGACTAAATAATATCGAAGTTCACGGAGACGTTTCCTTCTTCCAAATTCAAATGATGTAGCCTACGTGCAGGACTAGGCGGTAATACATTCTTGCAATTGTTTAAAATACAAGATGTGAAGCATTGCTGACAAGCATTACTTACCATGTCTCTTGATTAAATAACAATTTATAAAATGTGTATTTCTGATCCTCTGACAAAGCGGCTAAGCCAACATTAAACATGCGAGAACATTATTTCGTAGGATACCGACTTGGTGTAAACAACAGGAAGCTGTGTGTAGCAAAATAAACGATCTGCCATTTTAAAATGTCTTAGTCAAATCTTCAATTAGTAGGCTTTATTTCAAAAAACGGCATCAAACTAGACTTGATATTTGCTTGAGAAATCGGGAAGTTAAATATACCTTTTAATTAACAATTCGGTTCCACGCGTGGGATCAATTTCATATCACCCTTCAAATTTATTTGAATAGTCTACAAAATCAACTATTGTTTTACGCACCAATTGGAGTGTAAATAATGGACTCTAACAAGTCACTAGGGAAACGTTGTTTTTGGGAAAGATAGGTTTGCTACTCGCTTTAATAGAGTAGTAATAAATTGTAGAATCATCGTAGATATCTCACTGAATGAGCATTTGGACGTCATATTTTGTAACAATATAGTCAATATACAGTCCAGAATCTGCTCACATCTTCACTGTTCGAGGAGGTTTAAAAAAACGGTACTAATTAGCTTATAAATGAGAGGAATAGCCCAAAGGGAAGTTAAATGCACTTAAAAAACAAAGCAGCTAAAATAATTCAAGACAAAAATAAACTTTTGAATACTCACATTGGTTGACCTTTTTAATATGTTTCAACCAAACAAGTGTTGCAATGCAACTAACGCAACTGTCATATTATTATATAGGTTAGGCTAATGCAAATAGTCCCAATTTTGGCCCATGTCTTCCTCTTTGAGAAGTCAACCCAACAGACATAGATCTGTGTACATTTAATTACTGAGAGCGTTTACCAGTACCAAAAATAAGTGTCTTATTTAAGGGCATTGCAGCAACTTCCAATAAATAATCAAATTTATCAAACTATTTCCTATGTTTTGTTTTTATGTGATTTTGTTTCTTTTATACCTACGTATAAACACATTCTCAACCCTTTGTTCCCTCCTACAGTGACTGGATTTATCCCAAATCTCTCCGCTTGATGGCGCCCTTGCACCTCGCAAATGCCCATTTGCCTACCAACTTGACCGCGCCTACGTCACCTTGGACTGTAGCATCAAGGCCACTTCCACGCCGCTATTGGTCTGAAAATCACATGACATGGAGCTTCAAGAATCCATAATTGTGTTACTGATTTTTGGCCCCCAAAAGATGTCAGTGTCCTACTGTCCTTATTCTTCTCGAGAAACCCGTTACCACAGGAACACAAAGGAACAACACCAACAATAATAATAAAAAAAAAAAATGTCATGCCAGGATGACTTGTCTGCGGGTCATTTCCTTATGGATTCTTTGATGGGAGGATCATCATCTTCCTATAGAGGCGAAGGCTACTGCAGCAGCAACCCTGGAATGTACATCCACTCCGCTGCTTCTGAGTATGGATGCTCAGTGATGAGACATTTTGGAGTAGTTGGATCGTCCCTCTCCAAAAAAGACGAGGTTCCTCCCAATAGTCACCCCCTTGGCTACCAAGTCGCGCCTTACCTGTCGTCCCAACGGGGCACTTGGACATCGGTTTCTAAAACTAATATCGACGAGCAACCTGTTGCCCAGTCCAGTTTACAACCGGGTTCGTTCTCGACCGACAACGTAAAAGAGGAGGCGTACTGTTGTTTGTATCAGGCTGACAGTAGCAGCAGGGCTAACAACGACAGTGCAGAGTCGTCTACTTACATCCGGCTTGGGGACAAAAGCAGCAGTCAGACGGATCCAACCGCGCTCTCAGTAGCGTCCGAATGTTACGGTGGAATGAGACAGGTATACCCCGGAGAAAGCACCGGACAGCAAGAGGATCAGTTCGGCTTTGCTTCTTTGACCCAGGTGACGACATCTGTTGAATCACGGGGAGAATTAACTGATGAAATGAACAAACCGAACCAGGAAACACTTAGCGAGGAAATTAGTATCGAAGATGAAGATCAGCGAAAGAGTAAGAAAGATGAGGGTGGGAAGACAGACAGTTGTTCTGATAACTCCGACAGCGAATTGAAAGGTAAGCCAAAAATCACCCCCCCCCGCTCTCTTTCTCTCTCTCTCTCTCTCTCTCTCTCCCACACACACACACACACACACACCAGCCACACAGCGCAGTGTACTTTAAATCCTACCATAAAACCTTTGTGAGATACAATGTGGCCAAGCCTTTGCTGGAGGGCATACTAAAATGGACTTCAGTGTGGGCGTTTTGATATTCTGGAAGTGTGATTGCTACTGTATATCTGCCGCTCTGTAGATCTCGGAGACACTGTAAAAGGCATTTAACGGGCTGGCCTAGCGGGGGTTACAGTGGGGATGGCATTTCTCACCTTCCTATTAATGTGAGAATGTAAGATGGGTAGTTATCGTTGAAATAAACAAAATCACACACTCATAAAACAGACAGACAGAAAGACAGACACATGCACGCACATACACACACATATGCACACACACTACTATGTAAAATATATAAATAAAGGCCTAGCTCTATTTAACAGCATAATGGAGTATTACTCTGTACTTCTAAAAAAGTATAATATATTTTATTACATCACGTCTGCATTTTCATAAATTATGTTAGAAAGCTCGGTATAAAATAACATCCACGAAATTCTGTTTGGCCTACTAGTAAAAATAAAGACGCATAGTCAAGAGTTTGGCCTAGCTCATAGAGCTCTTTCATTGTCCAGGTGTATAAGTACATTTTATTTAAATAAAACTGTCTATTATCCTTTTATGTACATTATTTTAACTGGCATGATAACACACTTTTTAATAATACCGAATATGGTAGTTGAATAGATGCCCCTGCGACAATGTTGTCTGTGTAGTAATCCCAAAAAAATCGAAAAAGAAATATAAATGTTGAAAATATATTATTAACGAATGTTCAACTAATTGTTCATGCAATTTTAATTATTAGAATACTATTGTGCAACTAAGATTCAACCAAACAACTTGTGTGATTTAACCCGCATTTTTTAAAGTTTAACAAATACTATCATTTTAAAATTGACCCATTCCTCTTGTCTTTTAACATGGTTAATCAGTGCAATCCATATGCTTATTTTACGGTGTAGTTATTTTTAAATGGGCCACACAAATTTATTATTTTCTATAACCTCAATTCAGCCAACATGTTCATATTATTAAACCATTGTGCCTTCTTTATTACATTCTGATCGTCTTTCTGGGGTGAAATAAGGCCAGTAAGAATCCAAAGATGTCATCATTTTCTCGCATTGCTTTAATTGATTTTAATAACTATTAAAAAATGTTTTCCAAATTGTTGTGAATTTCCGTATAGCCTGTACCAAAATATATTGGTATGCGTGAAAATGGCCACTATAGCAGAATAGGTACCTTGTGGAATCTTTCATTTCTACTGAAAATGTTGTAGCGTTTTGTTTTGAAAGCTTTCCCAGAATGCTGGCAAAATAGATGCCATTGAAACCCATTACAGAACGTAGGCATTTGATTCAAGCTCAAGAACTTGAATGTGCATTTGAGATAAAGATTGGTAGACACTGTCCAGACATGGTCTTTCGGCAGTGCAGACCTGACGCAGCCTGCAGTTGACTCAACACGTAGGAAGTCCTGCAGTATGATCATTCATTTAAATTTTTTATGTCTACAGGTGATTTTACGTTGGAGAATGCTTCAGGAAACTGGTTGAAGGCCAAAAGTGGACGAAAGAAGAGATGCCCGTATACAAAGCATCAGACACTGGAGCTGGAAAAAGAGTTCTTGTTCAACATGTATTTGTCTCGTGAGCGCCGCCTGGAGATCAGTAAGAGTATCGATCTGACCGATAGACAAGTCAAGATCTGGTTCCAGAACCGAAGAATGAAACTCAAGAAACTCAACAGAGAATGTCGTGGTCGGGATCATTTTACGGCAGTCTATAACTTCACCTGATATCATATTAATTATTACAACCCTTCAAAACACATATACACCCAACACAGAACCCCCCCCCCACACACACATACACACACACACACAAACAAAAGTTTTCATTCATACAAAGAAACTATTTCAACGATATAAAACGACTTTATGTAGGATGGAAATGTTTCCGTTCTGCACTTGTTTGCCTTTTATAACTTGAACGTTAAGTAGGCCTTGTGGTGCGGTTGCCCTTGTCACATAAAGCAAAATAAAAGTCAAGGCTTGTAATGAACACCAACACTCAAGTAGCTTAGAACTGCTGAAATCAAAACAGACTGTTTGTTTCTTCTCCCCGAGAAATGAGCCCCTTAGCCTCATCTGGTGGTTTTCAGTATTTTTTGAACATTTGCTATATGTGATAGGCTATTCGTGCTCTGTACTATTTGCATGCACATTTTGCGTCATTTTAACTAGGCCCGTTAATGATTCCTACAGGAAAAATGGTCCAATAAAATAAAGGAGGGGATTTAGAAATATATAACATATAGTTTGTCCTTCCCATTATCATTTTGGCACACTGTTAAGAGAGAGAGTGAGCGAAGGAAGAAGGAAAGAATTATGGAAAGAAAGGAGAGAGGCATGCGGTTAAGAAAGAGTGGAAGATCATGGCCGTGCCGTTTTAATAGAAGAGGGAGACCATTAGGTTGATTTAAATATTATCCAGGTGACCACAATAAGTCAAGGTCATAAAATTCTAATGTCAGGATCGTCTCCAGGAAGAAGCGCGAGCTCGCGGTGGATTTTATGATCTTCAAATATAATGTGCTAGCTGGCTGCTGCAGTAAAAATGCATCGTTTATAGGTGTGTGGAGCAGAGAAGGTCTAGGCTATTCTACACGGTGCAGAGTGTCTGCTGTGCACTGGATTCACCGACGCGCTCGAAGGCTCCTCTGCTTTGTAGGCTGACTGATGCCTTCTATTGTGGATACTGGACCATTATCTCAGCAAGAAACGAAAATGATGGATGATTAAGAACAATAAAAACGCAACCAGGACGGAATGGATGCACGAGGACCAACACAACAGGGCGTCTTTGGGGGAAATTCAAGGTAGGACACGAATAGATGTGTGTTATTGTTTTGTGTCTCGGCTGTGATTTGGAGATGAGTAGTTGCTTATGTCTGCCTGTTGGTCTGTCAGTGGAGCCGGTTAGACAGATCTCTGGAGCACGCGAGACGCGACGCCTTGTCAATTCACGTTCACAGATTTTTTGTAAAAAGCCATTGGTCTCGCTGCTTATTACACCGATGTCTGTCATGTCTACATGGTTTTCATGATAGCTGGACGGTTTATTGTATTATTATTTTGTTGCACTACACACAAAAAGCTAATGTAATGTTTTCCTTGCTTAATATTCTACACAATAAGATTATTTAGGATATGACAGTGCCAATAATATAATCCAGTTTATCGCTGTGTTACGTTAGACAGACAATAAAATCCCTTACTTGGCTTTGAATGTTTTGCTGTTTGTTTTGTTTCCTTTCCTTGTGGCACACTCCGTCATCCGCAACTGATGCGTGGTTTAGGTAGTTTCATGTTGTTGGGATTCGCTTCCTGGCTCGGCAACAAGAAACTGCCTTGATTACGTCAGTTCGTCTTCATCAAGGCCGACAATTTCCGTTAAATTACACCCTAGGCTCTGACTGAAGTCCTCGCAAATGGCATTGTAAATGAACTGGAGCTGTAATAGCTGGGACCAAGATATTTTCTCCCCGGCTCTAATGTTTGTGGCGGCTGTAAAACGTACTTTAGCTTCTCAGAGGGATAATGGGTTGTAAACAACATGGGGTAGACGTTAGACCGCTTTTGTTGCCTTTTCATTTTGTTCCTGGTTTCTGGTTAGGTTTCCTCAGATTTTGGTGTTGCTTGGGTTTTGGTTTCAGGACCATGGAAGTATGATTGCCATATCCTCTATCGTATCCTAACCTAGTTCATCCGCTTTCGGAAGAGCACATGGACTTTAGGCCAAATAAGCTGTTGACAGAAATGTGTTTTCTATTCCCTCAAATGTTTGTTATATATCTTTTTTGTTCGCCACTGAAAGTGGAAATGATGTATGTTGTCTTCGTTCAATCATCTTCTGTATGCAGGTTGCATTGGGGCAGAGAGTCCAATATTCATCTGATTGTGGCTATGCATGTGTGATTACACTAAATTTGTGGGCCATTGCTTTGTGTTGATGTGAGCTACCGATATAATGCATTTGCAACCTGTTAAAATATGGTTTCATTTTCCCCTCAAAATTTCCTTTCACTTTTTCCGTTTCCTCTACCTTTTCCAAAAACAAAACATATTCTGGGCCACGTACCTTTAAAAAAAAATCGAATATTTGTATTAATTTAAAAAGAAATATTTTGATTAGCCTATAGATATAGATAGAAGAATATTTGCATATATTACTGAAAATGTATTATATTCCTATTCCTGCATTTGTTTTGCAATTGATCGGCTGTTTTTATTGGCTGTAAATCCTTCATTAAGAATACTAGATTACTTCAAATAAACAGAATTGAAAAGTTGGTCTGTCAAGTAGAATTTTATTAAAAAATATTACGGTAATAATTAATTCCCTTAACATTTCTCACACTATAAGACCTGGCATACACACATATATTATTTAATTTGAAAATCAGTGGCGTATTGTATTCATTAACTATTTAACATTATTCCACGTTTAGCCTACAAGGTTTATTTCTTATGGCACTCTCAAAGCCCACTATCTTTCGTGGGAGAGCATGTGTTTATATTTTCTCGCCATTTTGTCTTGCTATTCCCCCCCCCTACACACACACAACAGTAAGTGCAACTAGCAGAGACAGTCTGGAATCCAAAGTCATTTTCATTCAGTTCAGTGAATAGGTGTCTCCTTCTGGAATGCTTCCCTGACAAAGAGTTTACTGCACTCGAAAAGGCAACCACAGGAAACGCACTCTGCTTACATATTGAGACCTTGTGATATTCGCACTGAGCACGTGCACAATTGCGTACCAGTGCCGAGTTACACACAGAAATTATGCACAACTGTGTCGCTACGTTTGATATATCTTCAAGTTCCACGGGTAATTATTTAAGCCTTTGTTTTTGTACATAGTTCATAATTGCTCATGTTTGTAGGATATTGTATAATAAACTACACATTGGCAGGAACTGCACATTTCAATATCTCATTTGCGCTCTTAACAGGTGTTTCGAAAATAATACAACAAATTGGATGTATGTTTCATTTAAATCTAGGCTTTACAGTTCAGTAGGCATGTCCGTGTGAGTCTACAGCGTAACTGAGCGGACAGGGAAGTACTAGTTGTTAACGGTGGTGTTAAAGGCCTCGGCTCATTGTCACCGCCACCTGGGTGTCTGGGTGTGTTTATGCCTTATTTAATCTGATATAAGGCTTTATCATTATGAAACTCTTTCACGAGACATGCTCTGTCTCACTAAAAAGTTGTGGATTGATAAAAGAAAATGATTCGTGATCATTGATATCTAAACACACATTCTGAAATAGTGTGGTCGAACATATTGGCGATATGAGGTTAACGAACCTCAAAGCAATAGAATAATGTCCCCACAACGCTTGCACTGTAAATGTACATATTTGGTCATTAAAGATAACATGTAACCTACCCCATGACGGATCCTAGGAACGCTGATGCTGCCTAATACTGGGTACTGGGGCTAATGGGAATCGTAATCAATTACTGAATATGAATACCAGTACGCAATCCACCTGCAACATTTGCTGTAATGCTCTAGTGCATAAAGGATTTTTCTGTGATCTGAACGAAATTCGCCCAAACGAATAACTTGCTTGTTTTTACCCTGTAGTCTTAAACGCATTCAAGGCAAACTTTTATACTGGCACGAAATTGCGCCATGCAATTTAAAGATGGTGGTGCCATACGTAGCATTTCTGGAACTCATAGAAATACCTCATCCTTAGTTTGGCTAAATGAGCTGTTGCTTGAACCATATAATATAGGCATTTAGTACGTTCGTGTTCTTCGTCAGAAGAACAGCATGCTGTTTACTGAGTGTGTTTTGAATGGAAACATTGGTAATTCCACACAAAGGTCCGAGTGTACGCATTTTAACATACTGTACTGTAAAGGCCTATTAATTATACCTTGTTCAAATATATGTTTCACGACATACAGGAATGCAGTGTGCCTTGTTCCCCAGTTTCGATTTTACTTGAACGTTACCTCGATCGCATCATATTTTTTACATGCCAACTTGTTAAAAGTTATTCCGAAACCAGCACCTATGAGCAAACGTTTTCTTTATACGTGTGGGTATCTACAGTATCGAAAGAAACTTGCATTGTTTTCCATTCAAATCGTACGTTTACATTATAACAATTCCACAATACTGACGATGGATCAGCTCCTATTGAGAGATGTGACCACCATGCCTGCAGATCGGCCTGTTGGGGCTATATTATGTTTATTTACACAACACTGATCGGTCACATGTCAAAGACAATTGCTGACAGTATCATATGCATCATGTAAACCAAGTGTTGCACTCTTGGATCGATAATTTATTGATTCAATATGTGATTGTGCAATTGAAAAAAAGCCCATGTGTGGCCTGGGTGTTTCAGAAGTCTTGGGTGACGCATCCGGTGCCCGTGAACTACTGCTGGGCCTGGTTGGAGTCCGGGCCGCTAGGGTTTCAGTAAAATAACATAGTTTAATCATTCACTTGTTTGAAATATGTCAAATGCTTGGAAACGTTGTATTCTCTAAATGTGAATTTTAAATTTAGAAATATTGCTTCAAGAAGGGACTCGCAACAAAATACATATCATCATGTGTTTCTGACGCTGACGCTAAGATTGCTATGTAAAATAAGGCCAACATTAATAGTTCGTCTTGTCAAATTTGCCAAATACTTTCGGAATGCTCCTAGTGGGTTATGGGGGATGGATTTTAACATATTGATTGAGAAATTCCCATTTAACATTAAAGGTCTAGCTGGTGAGTTTACTTGTACATGTAAATGTGTATTATTTTGGCAGCACGTGCATCAAGGTTTCCAACAATGACCTTGATCCACATAATCTTACATCTATTAGGCCTATAACTCGCCAAAATAATTAAGGAAAAGGCCGTAAATCACACTCAAACTTAAACATGCTTTTATTCAAGCATTCAGGTTGTTTTGATAAAAATTCAATTTGTGTGCAAGATAATGACTTCTTAGTGTCTAAAACTGCCATTTTATACAATTTCTCCGGGTATTTATTTGAAGTCACGCACTTGACCGTTTATAACGTTTTCTTATAATGTAATTGGCTTAAAACATAATGTTTTGGACATACTGCACTTTTACTTCTTAAACATATTGATTGGACCGAAAAAGACATGCGCGAAAATATGCATTCCTAACGTTCCTGGTTGCTTTTATGAATTAAGAATTGGGAACCGATTTCTAGCAAGATACTGCTGTTTGGCACCTCCACTGAGAATCGAGCCTCTTTGAACGCCATTGTTGTCTACGGTGACTGTCTTCCTTTGATCCATTCATCTGCAGTATCCATCGCCCTAACTAGCTTGCCAAGTTTGGACAATGAATTCCAATGGCAATGCCATTGCTCTAGACAAATATCAAAACACATGTTGACATTCAGTGTAAATGCACATTTTTATATCATTTCCTAACATTAATACTGAATATCCCAGTATTGTGAGAAATCATCTGATACATTTGACGTCTGAAAATGGCTAGAATTGTAAAAAAGTACAGACGCTGTAACTACACTCTAAAGAAAGCTATGCCGAAATGTCAAAATTACTCTATTACTGGCTCATCAAATGTCCGTGCGTGCACTGGCTGAATAAAAAAAAAGACAATCCTAAAAAAAAAGGAACAGATTTAACTTACAACGATCAAGGACCATGGTGAAGTGAGCTCGTTTGGGTTGTACTACATGCGTAACGCAGGCTTGATCAAGCAAATAACCATTACTTGCAGTGAATGAATGAACATGAAACCAGTATAAGGCTTTCCACTCTGGAGTTGACTCTATGGGGTAGCATACATGCCGTAGGCCTATAGCATCTTAACAATAGCCGTCAGGACATAGGCAACAAGGTAATGTAGCTTGGTGAAGTTTCAAAGTGATAAACAGAAAGGGAAATAATAAAATGTGTGTATACATATATATATATATAAATATAAACATAATCAATTGTATATTTTATTTTGTTTTCAATAACCAATTGTACAAACATTCAAATACCTATAACAAGACAAAAAAGCAGCATTATGCATTTTCATTCAATACGCAATTCCAAGAGCAATATAAATTCATTTCATATGTGTGGGTCAAATATCGCCTCTCTGTGTCATAGACATTAATGCATATAGCCTATTGAAAAATGTATGGAATTTCTACAAAACAAAATTTCCACATTTCCAGTAATTTTTTAAGGTTGTATCTTTGTCAAAACACTGATCCGCTGTGACATAACATGATTAACTATTGGTAAATGTATATTATTTTGTATTTTTCTAAATAGTTCACTGTAGTTTCTCGACACAATAATTAACGTATTTTTTTGGTCTTTTCAGTCAATACTAAATTCCTATGTATTTGATAATTGTATTTTGGACTTTTAATAACTTTTCAAGTAAGCTACACTGCATATTTTGAGATTTGAAGAGTTGGATATCTTGTTTAATTACCTATAGTTAAAATAGGGTACTGCACTCATTGTGCCTGATTAGAGTACTGCGTATCTAAATAAAGAATATCTGAAAAACCGATATGAATTGTCCTCACCACATTGAAAACAGAACATAAAAATGCCATTGCCAAGCTTTGTTTGTCTTAAAATGTCATTAACCACAACCATACTATCCATCTTTTCAGACTTAGGCCGTTTCATGATTTAATCTGAACCAGTCATGACAGAAAGATACATAACATATTAACAGCTAAGAATGGCATACAGACTTGTGTGAGTATATTGCATATTATATGAAATTCCGAATATGCGTTAGGTACTGAGTTAATGTAATAAAATGTATGACAATATTTTGTCATATTCGTTTTAGGTTTGAGGACAAAACATATGATGTAAAATGACTTCACGGTACCAGTTGTCAGAAGCTACCGTTCATAGTTCCATTGAGTTATCTGCGGAAATATAATTTTGGATAATTATGTGGAATTTAAAAAGCTAAAATTGAATGTGTTGGATGTTATTATCTTACACACGCATTCCAAGAATTGCTCAGCCTTAACCATTACATACTACAGCCTACCTTGAGGGCTGTTTTTGGTGAATGCACTTGCGGGCTCAATTATTGCAGTTCATTGTGGCTGAGATTAAAAATGTCAAGTTTCGAAACGTAAATGTATTGTTTAGCTGTCCTATTATAATACCCATTTATTCTCTAGGAATGTATTATAATCAAAGGGCTTATTCTGAGATCAACTAATTCCACATGTATATTACAAAACAACAAAGTGTGGTGCTTTTTTGTAACCCTTCAAATCTAGCTGGATTTTTCCTTGTCAATACTTATTTTCATCTGCTGCATAAAATCCCCCGGCCTCTGTTGTTGCTCCCTATCCTTACCATTCCGTTTTGATGGGACTTGTCTCATATGCACAGGGTCGGTTTTATGTTAAGCTATAGGAATTCGACTGCAATTTTATTAACGACAAGTTTATGAACAATCAAATGGTCCTCGTAAAAAATTTATTGAAGGACATAAAAACATGTACGGTCACTTGACGTATACAGCCGCTGTAGTGCGCAAAATTTCAAGCATCATAGTAGTATTCCCATCCTCCTTTGTCTATGCAAACTCCATTTTTGACAAAACTTCTATCCCAATGATGGCTGTTTGTTATCCGTGCGAACTTTTTCTTCCTTTTACATTTTGGTGCAATGGTGGACCATCCAATAATACTCTGGCGGCTCAGAAAATGTTAGTAGAAAATGACCCCCCCCCTCCCCACACACACACACAGAAAAAACAGATAGGCTGTACATGATGAACGCAAAATGATTAAACGCCTAATGTGCTAGAGAGTGAGTTTCATTATCTATTTACTGCTGAACTATGTCTATATGTACATAAAACTGAACTACGGAGAGACAAACGCGCACTAGACAAAGATTGATTACATCAACAAATAGTTCCTACGATTTCAAACCAATCCAACCCTGTTGGTTTTAAGACATAATTGAAACTTTCTGCTCATTCTGCTGCTATTTAAACAACTTCGAAATATAATACTGTTAAAATTACCTCTTATGCATCCATGGAAAAACATCTGAATATCATTCTATAATCCATTTCCTATTGCAATGCTATCCCAGCATAACTCGCGCATTGATCCACTGTGCAATTTTGTGGGAGTAAATATAATCACGTGTTGCTTAGGCGGCCAATAGCAGCCATGGAAGCTTTGAGAAATAATTACCTGCCTTGATTGTTCTATGGGTAGATAAAAAAGTACACATACACTCCATATAATAATCGGATGCATGTAAAAGAGACGGGAAGCGTCGACATGTCGGCCACGGGTCCCATAAGTAATTATTATGTGGATTCCTTAATAAACCATGAAAGCGAGGATGTTCTTGCAGCTCGATTCTCGGCTCCTGGTTCACATCCGACTGGCCCTCGTCCTACTTCCCTCGTACCGGAGTGTGGAGACTATCCTTCCTGCAGCTTTGCCCCGAAACCGCCGGTTTTTACTACCTCTTGGACTCCTGTTCACTCCCAGTCTTCAGTGGTTTACCATCCGTACAGTCATCAACCTCATTTAGGAACGGACTCAAGATATGTGCGGTCATGGCTGGAGCCGATTTCGGGGGCCATGTCCTTCCCTGGCTACCCGGCCAACAGCAGGCACTATGGGCTGAAGCCAGACGCCTTCCAGGAGCATCGAGCCGGTGACTGTATCGCCTCAAATGGACGCACCTACACGGATTATATCTACTGCACCTCCGCTGACATCCGAGAAAAGACCCAACCAAACATCCCTTCTCCGGAGACCGAGCTTTTGCCCTCCGTGAAGCATAAAGACGAGAAGCCAGAATTAGACCCGAGTAAGTTCATTCCCCTTTTTTAAAACCGAGAATATGAGTAATTTGTACTGCGATTATGTGTTAATTGCATTTGGAGCTGGAGAATACTGCCCCTATGCCATAGTATGTTCTTTCTTCCCCTTATTCTTTCCTCGACTGAATCTTCTCTGCTTGGGGGCTACATTGAGGATATAAGAGAGACAAACGCTAGTTGGATTGGGCTATAAAACGACGAGTGGGTTATAAAATAGGACTAGCTGGTTATAAAATCCGACTACTCGACAAACTAGTCTGTATGCTCGTTGTAATTTTCTGATTGGAAAATATCTCTGGGTCTCTATAAGTCTGTGTTTTCCACATTTGCTAGAATTGGGATTTTCTGTCAATAGTGATGATTATTATATTACATTTTATATGGCTACCATTGTTAATGCTACTATTGTATGATACTAGAATGGCACTATATCTCATTAGCCTACTGATTAACACATTTTAATAATATTTAAAGAGAGAGTCAATTGGATATTATGTTGCTTATGTGTAGTAGCCAATCAAGTATATCTAGTTTATAGATCCTCTCAGGAAAAAACAAAGAGAAACCGTAATACAGGAATGAACACATGGTGTCTGTTTTCTGTTATACATATATAATTATTTTCCATTTCAAACCAAATTCAACCTCTAAATCCTAACAACTTGAGGAATGTTTAAAACATATTCGAGTGACTTTCACTACTGACTTGTAAAGGCTTGAACCACAGGCCGTTTTATGGGCCTATAAAGCGAATAAGCCCATTGAGTATTTTACGACGGCAAGTCCAAGAAAGTGAAACCATGGAAGAGCGTCACAATATTATGTAAATACATGCGTTTGTTTAAAAATATATTTACGCATACATTTTAGCGATTAAACCACCTACACATCTGGATTAAGGCTGTCCTTTGGAGATCCACAATAACAGGTTGATAGGGCCTAACCATTTGTAATGGCTTGAAGTTTGATTTTATTGCTGATAATGTGCTGTTTCTATGTGTTAACTTTCAGATAACCCAGTGGCAAACTGGATTCACGCTCGCTCTACAAGGAAGAAACGGTGCCCTTACTCAAAATACCAGACTCTTGAACTCGAAAAGGAGTTTTTGTTTAATATGTATCTAACCAGAGACCGTCGATACGAGGTGGCAAGAGTCCTTAACCTCACTGAAAGGCAGGTCAAAATCTGGTTCCAGAACCGGCGGATGAAGATGAAAAAAATGAACAAGGAAAAATCTGACAGCAACAAAGAACAATAATAAAGGAATGGTTAGCCAACATCAACCCCAAACGGTCAAAACAAGAATCAGACAATATAAAATAACCACTCTTGCTATGGACAACAACAAAGATAAACCAAAATACATGACACTAACTCCCTTTCTGATTTTGGATTTTGTGGTTGATGTTGTTTTTGTATTAACCTTTCCATGTTTGATGCTAAATCTATTTTTTTCTCCCCGTGCACCTTTCTTTGTCCAAGTTTTAAAGAACCGACATGTAAGGAAAGAAGACATTCTGCACTTACTTTAAACATCGGTGTAGGCTGATGCTGTGTTTAAATTCATAAGGGGCATTTGAATTAAACGTATTTTGGATACATGTAAAACCACCCCAGAGTATAAGGAATGGAACACTGGAATTATTTTAATTTCTTCACTCCATAATTTATGATGTCCATGCGAATGTTTCCTCTGTTTTTTTTAATGGTGTGCAGATGTAGTAGCATTTTTTGTACATAAAGAGAACGTCTGCAGTTTTAACAAATGTCTGTGTTGTGTCTGTGTAGTAACGTAACAGTTTTGTGTACCTATTGTGCATTTCATTTTATTTTAATTGTATAAACACGTGTCCTTCATATAAAATTGTAGTCCTACTTAAATATAAACCCTATCATGATGCTTGTGTTTTCTCTTTATTTTCTTGCTATGCTCAAAACAGAAGTTAAAATGATAGATATGTGTAAACCCTTAGCTTACTAAACACATTTCAGGAGCGACAGAACACTTCGTGTCTGTAAAGGATGACAAAACAAATGCACATTAACCATATTTATGGTAATAAGGAGGGAAACACTTAAATTGAATTGCCCAATTTCCCTGCACCTGAAATATTGAAAGCAGATGGAACGTTTCCTAATTATGACTCTTATTATTTGTTGGCTAATCAGATATTTAGTGCGCCAGTGGGTGAGGGATTTTTCGGAGTACACCTATTGAACTATGCCAAAAGCCCAGTGTCATTTAACGAAAGTTCTGGTGTTGCTGTATTCATTATATTTTAATGGATTTATGTGTAAAGGTTACCGCCAGCTGAACCTCGTAGTTTGCATTGCTGTGCATTGTTGCCTTCCAGGACAATTAAAATGCAGAGGTTTTAATGTGATGTGGAATTGACTAAAAACAGTGCTTATTTATATTTTGAGAAACAAATATGTATTTGATAAAAAGTTGAATTTCCCCACACGGATATGTTGGCAAATGCACATGCAAATGTAGTTAAACTTTCCAAAAAATTGTTACGTGTGGGATATTTTGATATCTCTGTGGCTGAACCTTTCGAATAATATTTTTTGGGTTTCCACTTACAACTACATGAAAACAAAACATTTTATTATACTGGAATTGTCGAAGAACTGATTAAATATATCGGAAATGTTGGGATTTAAAAGTGACTAGGTGTACTTAAGGCCCTGTGCGTAAATGGGACACGTATAAGGCTGGTCAGAACTGTTCTACTTAGATCGCTGAGAAGCCAACCTGTTTTGTCAACTTGCTATAATAAAACAAATAATAGAAATTCCTACAATTAATTAAACATAGAAATATATTTCTTTTTAGAAGATACAAATAAATCTTACGTCAAAATACATTCCCCCGTCTGGCATTTGTTTCCTGGGTTCTTGGCCTAAATTGCCTTTTTGTGGTGTTGAACAATACGGACAGGATGCTGTAATTTCAAAGCCCAATCCAGTGCATTTCCGAACAGGACAAAAATGTTGCCTTTACTGCCCTGTTGGAGCTCAGTTGTTTGTCTCAAATGCAGACGAACAAAGCAAACCCGACTAACTGGCTAGACGTCTGGGCTAAATTACTTTATGGTTTAATGGTGGGACGGTGGGTGATGGTGGACTCGTTCAAAGGGAGCTTGCTGCTAGTTTGTCTGTTGGGTCCACCGCAAACATGTCGGCTACGTTCCCCCCGGACACGTCAAAGGCCTTTACCCGCAAGACGAAAGGAAAGCCTAAAGTAACATGTCCACATGGGACAATGCCCTCAGAATCATGTAACTCTCCTGGTTAGAAGATATCCCTGCCGTGTGTCGTAAAGACACAACAGCTATTAGAATTAATGCATATTTGTGTAAATATAATCTTGGAAACGATATGAACATATATTTTCAACATGCATATGTGGTTAGTAAATGTATTATGTCTACGGCTACATGCATATGTTTATGAAATGGTTTACTAAACCATGCATGGCGCAGTTGAAGTTGAATGTTGGTGATCGACCTCGACAGTAGATGACGCTGTTGACCGACTCTTCGGGCCTTTAGACCACTGCTATACGCTAGTGAAATTGAATTTCATGTTGCAGACATAGGCACTAGACGAGGTGTATACTTATAGATCTACCGATGACATGGATCTTTTGAAATGTATCAAATAATTTTTTCAAGAAAGTGGTTTGGAATATGTTGTAATGCGATGGATTGCCTCATTTGTATGGCTGCCTGGCCCATAGGACACAGTTAGCCTGAGATGTGGCCTATAGTAAGATGTTTTTATGCTATAGGTCTAATTTATATTTTCACATTTCTTTAACTGAATGACCCATATTGACATTGTATGGCCTTAGTATACGTAGAACATATTTTAGCTAAATATTTGTGAATAATAATATAATCAAATATTTCGACAGGAGTTAGCATCTACGCCTAATGGATGATAGATATCAAAACAGTGATTGCCTAACAGTTGGACTACCATGTGATCTTTTAATTTTAAGCGCAATTTTAACACTTTATCCTAAATTATACGTTTCCATTTTAACCAATAAAATTGAAATTCAACACTACTGTTGTTTGCTTCTTGGGGTTTAAGGCCAGGTGTTTTGTAAAAGCACTTTTTGCTGATGTAAAAAGGGCTTTATAAATAAATGTGATTGATTGATAAATTTCAAATGTTTTAATAAGCACAAATTTATTTATTTTTTGGACAAACGGTAAAGGTTTGAATAATAAAAATATAACTACTAAAACTTAGCTTACACCAAACAATATTAATATGGATAACACTAATTGTTGTGATAACGATCCTGCTGTAATTTTGCCCATATTTCAGGAGCATTAGTAGCCCAGCAAAGTGATGGTCTTTAGTCCTCTGTGCTTTTGTTGTTATAATATTTTGGTAACAGCAGCTAAAATGTCCACGTTGGTGATGTGCAGCAATGATCTTAATCAGCATAGGCTAGACTATATATAGACTGTGACAAGTCTATAAATTGTCTCTGTGTACCTTTCATATTTTACGATGATGTGTTGAAATCGTCAGTAACGCCACAAAACCCACATGAGCTTATTCAGGGGAAGGCTTTGCTGCAACTATGCTAAACACAACTGAAATAAACACTGAGCTATCACAATATGTCCGCTGAAATAAGGAGACATTTAATTTAATGCAAAAATGTTATTAACTGCAAGCATTTGATTTACTACTTCTGCTCACAGGTTTAACAGGGTCTGTAGTGAGTTTGGTAATCCACTGGTCCTGTTTATATTTGCGCCTGTTGTGTTTCACGAGCTTAGGTAGTTGAAGTGCATATAGGACTGGTAACAAGCTATAGTTAAAGTAGGCCTAGCACAATCTGAACACTTAGCTTTGGCCGACGTTGAGCGACAATGGTAACCATTAGACACTATTATATTTTTGTGATATCTAGAGAGGCCTTTGTAATTATTGCATGTCATTGTTATTATAAGGCTATAGCTTTACAACGTAATGCTAGGTCTGGCATACACTAGCTGTTAAAGTTAAATAGGCCTATTTTTTATAACCTGTCATAAATAGTGCAGACATAAAGGCTTGTGAGTCCTGAACCAGTTCTATTGCGTAGGTGAAGTATTAGGCATCATCTAATTAAAACCATTAGCTGATATAAGGAATGGGTTTAAACTATTGTCTACTGAGGGTACATACTAGGAAATTAGGACAAAACGGTTTAAAACGAATCCTTATATGATGGAAGTATATGTAAACACTGTGTGGAGTAATTGGGCTACAATGATATTTTGCAAGTTTATTATTACTAAACAATTTTCACATGGTTAACAAATGCATTATATTGAACTCCCTTTTCTAATGAAATGCTTAGCGCAGGTTGCCTCTTAAGTACCCACTGACCGCTTGTGGAAAGATGAAGGGGGGTTGCTGGGAGGGGGGAACTGTGGTGGGGGTGGTTGGGTGGGAAGAAAAAAAGAAAAAAGAGAAAAGAGAAGCGCTTGTGACTGTGTCGGTGGAGCAAGCCAGCTTTAACCTTAACACATCCAAAGCACACGCGATGAGCCGGTTTTGGTGCTGAAAAAGGTAAAATACTGGAGATAGTGAGAGACTCGATGAGAAGAGTGTTGGAGCGCGAGTGAGCTGCCCGAGACTGTCCAAAGGGGCAGCGTTTCTCCATCTAGTTCCGGTTTGTCTGTCTGCGCTGTGTGCCGCTGGGAACCTAAACAAAAGGCTGCCACGATCCGAAAGGGGGATATTCTACAACGAAGACTCGTTTTCTGTTGCTTAATGAAAACTAAAAATGAGCTCATATTTTGTTAATCCTCTTTTCTCCAAATACAAAGGCGGCGAATCACTGGAGCCAACTTACTACGACTGCAGGTTTCCACAAAGCGTTGCGCGTAGCCACACGTTGGTCTACGGACCCGGGGCAGCTGCATCAGGCTTTCAACACCCGTCCCATCATGTCCAGGACTTTTTCCACCATGGGACTACGGGAATCAGCAACCCTGGATACCAACAGAACCCCTGTGCATTGGCTTGCCATGGAGACGCAACAAAATTTTATGGATATGAAGCTCTTCCGAGGCAACCGCTTTATGGTACCCAGCAAGAGGCAAGCCTCGCGCAATACCCAGACTGTAAATCCTCTAACGGCTCTAACCCCGGAGAAGGACAGGGCCACTTAAATCAGAACTCGTCTCCCAGTCTTATGTTTCCTTGGATGAGACCCCACGGTTAGAAATATTTTGTGTTCTTTTTTCCCATAGCTATAAATGTGTCTGCGTGCCTGTGTGTACGTGTGTGTGTCTCTGTGTGTGGTGCGTGTGTGTATGTGTATCAACTATGTGCGTAAAAGCAAAAAATCGGGTATAATAAGGAATTGAGGATTTACGTCTTTATTTATTACATTTATGCATGGTGCAACATATTATATTAATTGTATAAAACTCTCGCCAGTAAACGGGACATTAGGAGTGCATCCAATTGCTTATAAATCATACGGTTTAACAAAAACATAACATATTCTTATAACCTTGAATTCACGTGTAGTAATTGTCCCCCAAATAATGCTGGGTAAATTGACAGACGTTTTGGTGATAAGTTTGAGTTCTGATGAGAAAAGTCTGGAATGACAAAAACAGAAAGACAATGGTTATTTGATGTACCTGAAGTACAATTTTTCCCCATCCCTACATGAAATAGAAACGTGCTGACCGGAAGGCCCAACAATTGCATGATCATCTGACCGAAGTAAAACGTTCGATGTATAAGTGATCAAATTGTTAATAAATGTATTTTGAAGTATCCGGTATCTTAATGCTTCAAAAGTCACTTTGTAGGTTCATTCAAAGCAAATAGGTTAGTGTAGTTTACTTATATATATATAGTTTTGAATTAAACATATGTACAGCGTATTTAGTTTAGAACTAGATTGTTGTAGATGTTATCCTAAATATACTTGGCCTAGATGTATTTCCTTTCACAATATGCAAAAGAACGTGTCGGTGTGTGTTTGCCTTCGTGTATGTATGTAGGTGTGTGTGTGTGTGTGTCTGTGTGCCTTACCATGCAGTTACATAATTGAAGAAGTGTTAGGTTGTACTTTGAAGCTGAAGCACATTTCAATGGAATGTAGCTCAAAGCTAAACAGGCTCCAAATTCAAACCCTGATGGCTCCTAAGCTATTTTAAGTCCCTTTATCTTAATGCAAGAAACAATGTCACTTATACTAACTGTAAAAATCAGATATGTATTCCACCATAAAATTCTATTTGGTCCACTTGTTTTCCATTAGAGAACCTATTTATAGTAATAAAAAGGAAAAAAATTTAATAGCCTACATATGAAATACATAAGCTAACCTTATTTACTATTTCATTTAAGCACCAGGGAGGCGAAATGGAAGGCAAACCTACAGTCGCTACCAAACTCTTGAACTGGAGAAGGAGTTTCTCTTCAACCCTTACCTTACACGCAAGCGGCGGATCGAAGTGTCCCACGCCCTGAGTCTTACCGAGAGGCAGGTCAAGATATGGTTTCAAAATCGGCGAATGAAGTGGAAAAAAGAAAACAACAAAGACAAGTTTCCCGGCCAAAGAGGAGAGGCGGAGGCTGAGGCCGAGGAAGAGGGCAATGAGGACGGTGAAGGGGACGAAGGGGAAGAGAAAGAAGTAGAAGAGAAAGAGAAAGAGAAAGACGAGGCCAAGGAGTGATTTTATGGTCTTTTTATGGTTATATGGCAGAAAAAGAGGTCCCATATAGACGATGAGTGGAGAGGGAGACAGAGAGCGTCAACTTTATGGCCACTGTTTTATTAGTCAACGAGGAAAGGGAAAAAAGATCCCAGATATTGCTGTCATAATCATTTCACACCTTTCACGATGCTTTATTGGACACAGATTTGTTATTTTGTAGTTCTCGAACTTTTCCTTACAAAAATATATATTCGCTAATATTACATTTAGTAAAGGTAAAGGTCAGACATGGTTAATATCTGTATGGGTTAAACTAAAACGCATGTTTAACAGAGTAGGCTAGGCTACTTTTAGAATCATCCTTTTTTGTTTCATCAGACTTGATGTAGGCACCTAACAAACGCAACCAGACAGCAAGGTCCAACAAAAAAATCTATCAACTTCAACCTAAGCTTGTAAATAGAAACCTCATTCACAACAGACATATTTGAAATACTAGTGATGTAAAACAAACGAATTGTAAAACAAACGAATTGTAATTAAAACCATGTTCAATGTCATGACAGCAGTTTGACTTCCAAGGGAAATAATATTGATTAGAAGGCCCACATGTAAACACGTTACTATTTTATTTTTTATTTTTTTATTGTGTTTGTATTATACTTCATTGTCATTTGTGGTGAATGGCCAAGCCAATAATACTTAGCTCTTATTTCCGATGTTTCGTTAGGATTACCAGGGACATGCAATCGTTTAAAATCCTTAAGATGCTACCTAAACCTGGGGAAATTGCAATAGAGATTTCTAAATTGAGATTTCATACGATATTGTTTTTATAGTGTTAAATCACACATTATATGATTAAATTATGTATTATTTACCCAATGTATACATATCCTTGTTTAGGAAAAATTGTGAGTCCAAGGAAGACACAGCTCAAAGCCAAGTAACGATTTGGCGTTCAAGGCGGCACTACCTAAAAAAACAGAGCTTTGTCTTTACCGAACGTGTATTCTATAATAATGGCACTGCTATGAACAGATGAAAACCTATATTTCCCCCAACAACTAAAACTGCCTATAGAAAACGCACATTACTGTGTATTATAATAAAACCTGCTACAACTACAAGGATTTTAAGATTTAATGAGTTTATTTTAATGTGCTGGTAATAATATCGTAGTTTTTTGCACGGAATATAATCTTTATGTACGTCTTGTTATATTCTGGATGTTAACAGTATGCTTGTTTGCCGGTGTTTCTCATGTGAAAGACGAAATTGTGTCCCCGCCATTGTTGTTGACGTTAAAAGACAAATAAACAAGATGGCTCACAATTGTTCCTCTTCTTTTATGGCTTGCTCTAAGAAACTGTTGACTGAAAGACTTGGGCTAGGCTACAGTGTTTCCACTGTCTGTCCTTTTCACTTAGAGGAGCGACCCGTCATATAGGCCACAGACTAGATCGTACACTTAAAATACCCATTAGTCCATCTGGATCTGTTGCAGCTATTGCCACTTATGGTATAATCAACTGGAAGTTGCGCGCTTTACTCCATGGTCTATGTTAATGAACAGATGACCAGAAGCTTCCCAACGTGGCAAGGCGTCTTCTAAGCTAAATTCCCTGAAATGATGTAGATCCACTGGACTTGATTCACTCACGGGCTAGTCTACGTTAGCTACCTGTATAGGATTTTGTACATGTAGAACTATTATGAACATACAACCCAGTTTATTAATACATGACACATATTACCAACACAAACATTGTGCTTCTATGGGTTTTCATATACGTTTTCTCAATTTCAATTATAAACGTAAGCAATAAGGCAAGAAGGTGTGTGATAGATGGCCCGTATACCAAGCCAAGGGCTGTTCCCATGCGTTACGCAAAGTGGAGTGCCTGGAAACCCTTTGCCACGGTATGCTGGCAATACATCACAAACGCCTGAGGTGCCTGTTTCGCTTTTATAAACCGGTTGCAAAAGCAATTAGAACCATAACAAATAATGTTTTGTCTTAAGCGTTGTATAGGTCTCATATTCCACGGCAATAACGGTTCGAACCACAGTTTATATTTTTTTGGGTAGCAATCCAGTGGTCAAACCTGGGCTTCTGCGGCTTCAGACCTGATCCTTTTGCTCTAGGCCCCGGCCATTATATTGTCGATTTTTATTTCCAGTATGCATAATCCTAGACATATTTTGCGGCGTTTGCCTATATACAGACGGCTGTTTCACTGAAGACAACAAAGTCGGCATGCAACTCAGCCGGTTCGTGAGCTTATAGCTAAAAGATGTCAGTCATGTTAGCTTAGTAGAATGCAAAAACTTGTATTGGTGTGACCCACTGAAGGGCTCTGGCCAGCAAGAAGTCAGAAGTTAAAGCAAGAAGATAACTCATGTCCTAAATTGGCTACCAAGATTTTATAATACATTTTCTTTACATTGAGTTGTATTGAGACAATAGCGTGGCGCTTTGTTGTGAGCCTGAGAAATTAATTAAACAGAGGAAGCAAGTAGTGAACTGGTAGGACAGTGGTTCCCAAACTTGAGGCCTGTCTGCTATAAGTTCCCTTTGGAAAATCTTGATTAACATGAATAAACAAATCAAGAATAGATTTTATGCAATCCATCATCACCACCGACTTAACTGTTGCTAATGTTATGTGTCATTGTGAATCATTTCTCATATTTGCATTCCAATTATAGTAATCTTTGTTTCAATTTGCTGTTCTATAAATAGCATTTTAAAGGTAAATTGTATAGTAATGCAGTTAATAAGTATTGTCCTTTAACATGATACCTAAAAGTATGTTAAAGAAAATATGTAGTTTGGCTGCTTTGCCACTGCCAATATGACTGGCCAAAAAGATCAAATGCAATGATTTGTTGTAAATTTTGTGATTTTTTTCTTCCATATATTACATTCAAACCAGAAAATTTTACTTTATTTGACTTCATTTCCTGGGGTCCCCTACTCTATGTACCTAAATGATTTGTAGATGTCATAACATTAACGCAAAAGGTAAGCGCCAGGATGAGTGGTTTTATCAGTCGTAACTTCTGCACTACTTAACTTACAGATGAGCCGAGATGAGGACAAATGAGAACAGCTGGCTGGTGGAGCACTTGGATTAGCAGTGACCAAGGGCAAGTGTTAGGAAAGAGGATGATTTAGGTTACCAAGACCCAGAGAAACCCACAGCTTCTGTAGGCCTTAGTGAGATCTGGCAGTATCTGTTGTGGCAGGTTGAAAGGGAAGTTGCCGCCATATATTGTGTTAGCTTTTTGTCTTTAAAAATACTTTTAATACAATCCCTTACTACAATAGTTTTGTTTAGATTGATGAGAGTTGTTGACAGATTTGCGTTGTAATAAAAATATGTTACAGTGTAAAAAGGAGAAAATTTCCCACATCTCACACTGGCACCAAAACAAGTATACTGTCACTAGCAACAACACGTGTTCCACAGAGAGTGCCTCTTTAGGTGAACAACATTATCAAGGTGTCTTCCAGGTAATTTTTTTTATTCTAAATAGGCTCTATGTATGCTGTCCCAGAGTAATCACACTACTGGTAAGTTGAAATGTTATATTTTGTGTGATCTTATATGGGGGGGCAGTGGAACAGGGTATGGACCCATTCCCCTGTAACTCCTTTCTACCCATGTTTCAGCTATACGGTCAGGCATGTTGTATGTTGCTTGACCAACAGGCGGTGCAAGTCCGTAGTTTCCCCAATCCTGCCCTATTTGTATAGTTTAAATTCATCCATTTGTTAAAAGAAAAAGAGAGCACTTATGAACACCGCACTTGACAGTATATCACTTATTTATTGAGTTTAAACAGCGGCCAACGCATCAACGCCTTCGTCGGAGCATCCACAAAAGGCCTATATAAATGCACGCACTGTATACATACATCCACAAATGCATAAACACTCATTCAAGTTGCTGGAGATGTATCACCACTCACTGGCCTCAAAAGAGGTGCGGGTCCCAGTCTGCTCCTCACCATGCAAGCGAGTAATTATACTCATGATGGCAGTGGGCTGATTTCCCAGAGACAGGACTGACTATCTTCAGATTTATGTGAGACCACGTGTGCAACATTGGAATTCAAATGTTATGAATCATATGCATATGGAATTCAACCAAAAGTGTCCACTGCTTTTGAACTGCTGGGTGTTGTGGCGTGAGGTCTATATGGCTCAGTAAATACACAGGGCTGATAGCACGGAAGTTGTCCTCGGTGTTCCTCAGCAGTACCTGTCCATAGAATCGTGGAAATGAATTGGATTTCATTTATTCGTTTATCAGAGATAGAAAATCTCTGTTTTCATACCAACCCCACCAAAGAGGTCTAACACAACACACTGGAAGGAGCTAAGCACAGTGGAGAGTGCCAGGAGGAAGGAAGCGCACAATCGCACAAATATATACGTTTAAGCGTGTGGCAAATATTAGGGCCTTATTGTAGTAGAAAAAGACCTAATAGAGGGTGTATTTCCCCGGGAGGATGGGGTGGGGGTGGGGGGTAAAGAAATATCTAGTTAAGCTCTATCTTTGGTTGTCACCCAACAATAAACTCCTTCATAAGGACTATATTGTTGATCTTTTCAATTTCAGTCAAATGCATACGATCAAGAAAAACTGAAACAAGAAAAATTAAACAGGCCAACCGCATCAGTCCAAAACGACGCTCCAAAATAAAATTTTATGATTGAAAAATGTCATTCACAATGCACATTCTAAACTGATAATTCAGTATTCATTTCACGTTAATTTGTTTCTGTAAATTGAAAAGAAAAGGTAAATTGTTAATTATAAGTTAGTTATAATTTAAAGAAGGCCTACTGACTGTTTTCTAGATGCTAACCTGCTAAGACACATAAGCTGTTACAATTTTCTAACAATCGAATAATTCTCTCGAATGAAACGGCGATGAATATAAATTGAGGAACCCACAAGAATGTAGATTTCACAATTATTCACTAAAATATTTTCAAAAGAATCACCAAAATATAAGTGTAAGTGTGTCTGAATTGTTTGTTGTTATGTTACTGTTGTCATAGATGATACGTTTCCTAAACAAGTTAAAAATAAGTCTCTTTAAACCTTATTACTGTATGCTTCAATACTATTGAAAATTCAGGAAGCTTCGATGCAATTAACAAGTCATTGTCTGACAGTCTGCTTTGTGTGTATACTTTTAGCAGAGGGTTGACATTCCCGTTAAGGTTTAGTGTACCTGCTGTAAACTTTATTGCTGGTATAAATGGGGTTTACCGCTTCCGGAAAAAAAAACGCTTTTCCCATTTTATTGTGTCTAATGTGGACTTATCCTGAAACAGGACACACGGGCCTGCACGGACAAGAAGGGATTTGCATGGTGTATGTATCTTTTATTTATATCTAGTTTAGCAGTAACATGTATATTATTGTTTTTCTTAACTGATAAAGACACTAGTTTCTCTCTGCTTAAATGTTCGTATGAGGAAGGACAAGAAGGTGATGTGTTTAGTCCTGAACCGGATTTTTTGATAATATAAAAGAGCTTAAATCGAATATTTTTCTTTTTCCAAACGAAACAACTGCAAAATGTGCTTCATCAGTAGAGCTGTTCTTAGACCTGTTGTTTCGATAGACCATTTTCCTAGAGCATATCCCGAAAGACTGGACTAGATCCTCGTCGTCGCTAGATATTTTTCGTAATCGTTTAATTTTACATGATCATAAGTCTAATGTAGGTCTTGATCTCTCAGTGTTATAACAATGTAGTCTTACGGACTTCCTAATTTATTTAGTTAATATTTTGAGCTTTACCAACCTTTTATGTGTTTAATAAAAAGACTAAATCAAGCTTTCGGTGAATGGCATCTCTAATATATATCTTGTGTAATTATTGTGTTTGCACAGCAATATAGTTGTCACGTCTTGTCGTTTCTTTTGAGGTATTGGCCAAGGATATATAGTTTCTCAACAACATTGTTTAACGCAACCAATTAGTAAAATAAATGTCCTATTAAATTGTATGCTTCTGAAAGTCTCCATGGGAATATCTCTGGGGCATTATGTCGTAATAGTGTTTCTCCAAAATGAACGAGGTTTTTTTGTAGGCCTCTGCATAGCATATAATCGATACATTTAACCTGAATCGAACCTAAGCATGTAATCATATTGAAGTTGTTGAGTGAGTTGAAAATCTATACCCACCTAATATAACTAATATAATATGTGTATGTATCTATGTGTGTGTGTGTTTCCGATAGTTTTATGCACTGCCAATCGACAAACTGGTGGATACATTTGATGAATAACTTATGTGGGAAGATCCCCAAAAAAAGACAGGTTCATAGAGCCTTTATGAGTTTTTAGGAAATAGTTAGATAATTTGGGAAAACCTATATGAGGTATTTCAAATAACCCTTCTAAATAGTTACAATGGTTGGCATTGCTTAGACCGTTGTTCGGGAAACGTGTATAGGTCCCAACTCCTTCAAACTGAATAATGACTTAAGAATCTAGAGAAATCTTTTATTTTTAGTGTGCTGTCAAATGATAGAGGTGGATCAGGTTACTTTGCTTTGGTTTGGTTCTGTTTAGAATCAGAACGTGTTAAAAATAATATTCAGCACTAGGTAATGTTATCCTCAAGAAGTAGCGAGAGAAATATTAGGGTGCGCAACACATTCCTAGTTGTTTAGGGGAGAAATTTACAGCTGAGTAATAAAAGTTTACGACTGAATCCATTCTGGGATTGGTTGCAGCGAGCCACGTGGCACCCCCGCTCTATGAACATGAACTTTATACGGTTGTCTATTCCTTGGACCTCAGGTTATATCAGCAGCTCTCTCAGCAGGGGCTTGGCAATTGTATTTCCAATTCCTTATTCTCATTCGGTGTAGATAAAGAATAATTCAACTTTTGGTTCTAAAACGCTTTTGGTTTAGGCGGCATCCCCTCCCTGCTGCCTCGCCTTCAGAAATGGCTTCACGTCAGTCACCGCCTCTACCAACCCGGTCTACGACATCCCCTAGGAAACGACCCAACGGTTGACGAAAGAGAAATAGGGAAAGCGAAAGCAGTGGACAGTGAATTACGCTGTTACCAAAATGTTAAATTCATATTATTTTTCGATCCGTTGGCAGAGTTGAAGACGTTTACTACACGCGGTATAGAGTTCCATTCGCCAGCATCAGCCGCGTACCTTTCGGATGGACCAGCGAGCCTGCGTCACCTTCACTACAAACAGAGGGAGAATGCTCACGGTAAGCGATTCTTTGATCCTTTTAAACTGACTTGACTGGGTTTTAAACGGAATCCTCACTGTGATAACCGGCGAATAGAGACCTTATGCCATGTGGTATATCCTGTAAGGAGGAAGTATTTGAGTACAAATGCTCTTTCTTTTACATAGTTTGTCTATTCATGACCTGTACCGTAACCTCAATTGTTGTAGTAGGATTCCCCGGCAAGTAAATGTCAACTTACATAGTGAACCGACGCAACATTAAGAATTATATTTTTTAGTGATTATATTACCACAGGGTATGGTTTGTTTTGTGAAAATAATTGACCTTGAACTGTTTAATAATGTGAGATTATCCACTGGGGCACCGTGTTTTGCCGTCCAATATTTCAGATGATCGCGAATAGGCAACCTTGAACTGCGTTTTGGGCCCTTCCTACGTGTTTTTATAGTCTGTCTATAACTACTGCAATTGCTCACTGGATCTGTTTTTAGCTATTGGTTGCAACACAATATTTGTGAAAATCTGTTTTTGAAAATATATATATTGTCATATTTTATCAATGTGTAAAGTCAATGTGAAACCTAGTACTATTATACCATATTTGACACACACACGGATACGCGCGCGCGCACACACACACACACACACACACACACACACACACACTCACAACTGTAGTTCACAGCTACTAACAGTGCCCCCTTGTGCCACCACGGTTTCCAGAGCGGAAGTGAGAGATGGGGTCGAGTGGAGTCGGGGGATTGTTGGTGGAGCTATGTAGGCTGGTTGTGACATATAAACAGTTTAATACAGAGGTGAAATATGCAGATAGCAAATGTCTGAACTTGTCACCGGCAGGCACGCAGCTTGGAACGTAGTCTGAAACATTTCAACCCTCCCCTCTGGCATGGGAACCATTTTTGAATTGATGTCTGTATTGGTGGATCGTGAGACTACCTACGATGTAATAAAGTTGTTTCATTCTGACACAATAAAATGAAAACCGCGGTACACGGGAACATGCATATTGTCAATATGACATTTATTGGAAGAACACAAGAAACAACAAACCAAATCATGAAAGCTAAAATGACAGTTCATCAGATTGATAAAAAGCAATATCATATTCTATGACAACAGTTTAAAAAAAACACATGCACCCAACAACTTTCTCGTAAATGCTGCAATGAAAAACGTTATGTGTACTGGGGTCGATTTTGGCCTTTCCCTGTGCATAAATTGTTCACACCTGAATATGAATTCATGCGCCATGCATTGTGGTGGCTAGGCTGCCAGACAGTTACAGGTAGAAAGTTACAATTATACATCTATGTGTGTTTAGGTGTCGGTGTGGGGAGTGGTTTTGGGGGGGGGGGGGCGAGTGGGGGGGGGGGTTGTTAGGTCTGGTGGGTGGGTGTCATTTGCTGTATTTTTTAATTATTTTGACTATAGCCTAAACATCCATGGGCAAGAGGCATCGTCGATCATCTTATATACTAACAGAAATTAGAGCACTACGTTTGAGTGTTCTTCTCCATGGTTTCCTATTGCGCTTGTCAAAGGGACTACATCTGTTGCAGGTGTTCAGTTGGTTATCCTTGAGAGAGAGAGAGGGAGAAATATTTCAATTAAATTAGACATTTATAGAACTTAAGGCGTAGAATTCCCAATCTGTTGTACTCCAAAACCTTTGTAACACAACAAGTGAATCATCATAGTCGTAAAAATGCATCCAAACGTATCATTTTCCAGATGCCAATTTGTATTTGGCCAAAACGGACTCCTATATAAACATTACCTACATTTATAGACAACATAATTTTGATAATTTTTTTGTGTTCATGAAAAGCATTATGATAGGCTAATGTATTTTTTTAATTCAGAAAATATAGCGAAATTGCGCTGTAGCATACATTTAAACTAATTTATATTGCGCATTGCTATTCAATCATACAGGCATTAATTATTTTTGACGGGAGGAAATTTTGTTTTAACATGATTCACGTGTTTCAGTCACATTAAATAAAATTAATAAATCCTGTCGCTTTATTTATTTTTTACACCTAATGTTACGCATCTCCAGAATAGGTTAACGTCGTTTTATAAAAGCTTGTTCAGTGCCAGCATTCAGTATTCATTCTTCATTTTACGGTTACAGAAAGCTGGTATCTAAGTATTGCCTCAGGCCCACATGATCAACACATGTTCTTCTCTGCTTCAAATGGTAAAACGTGGCACGCTAAACACCGATGTGTTTAGCCTGGTCTTGAAACGGCAAATCCTTTTGATATTTTATTTTATTATGTGTTACTCTATATATGCTGTTACTAATATTAGGCAATTATAACCACAAGTGTGCGAGAAAATAATGAGGAAAAGCAAATGTACTTTCTCTTGGTCAAACATAAACAAACACCCCCAAACAATAATTGAACCCAGACTAGTGAGAAGTTGGGAAACCATTACAAGCCCTAATTGGACAGTCCAGGCCTGTTTTCGCATTTCTACAAATGAAACATACTACAATGATAATTATAATGGCATTTTATATTTCTAAATAAAACGAATATGATTTTTATCATGATTAAGTAGGCCTAGTAGCCTAACAGTTGTAGTAGCCTAATATTAGTCGTGGTAGGAATGCTAGTAGAAGTACATAGTGGTTGTTTATAATGTGTAATAGTGCAGATGTTCGTTTTCAAAGAAATCAAAGATGAACGAGCCAAAAGGGCTCTTTCCTCTCTGCTTCAAAAGCTGAAACGAGACCACGTAATTTGTCTCAAGGGCTGCCATAAAACACTTAGACCTACAGCTCTTTATCCCAGCTCGCTCACATCACTATACTAGTATGCATATCAACCGCATATTTGAAATATGAAATGTACCAACATTTCTACCACAAACTCCATGGTATGAAAAAAAAACAGCATAGTGGCTTTTTAAACAACCATGACTAAGACATCCTATTCGGGCAAAACTTGGATCATAAAGCATAAGAAGAGTATAGTGAAATACCACAGACAAGCAATCCCTCGCGCAGTCATACATTCATTGAGATTTACTCACATTCATCTCATCCGTCACCCTTGACAACGCGTTGAAGTACGTGAACGTGATAGGCTACGTTATGAATACTGCTGATTTTGGTAACACGCTCTGTTGTATGGTGGTCATAATGGGTCAGAAACAGAATTATGTAGTCAAGTAGTAATTTGGCTTAGTTGAGCGTCATTGGGAAACAATAATGGTATTTGCAAATTTAGGATGAGGTTGTTGTAGGTCAGTGAATTTCAATCTTGTGAGATGAGAAGAAACGTCAATACATAGAATATATTTCGCTTAAATGAGACGGCTTAATTTCTGAGTTATAACGCGTCACCTTTAACTGCCTACACTTTCTTCAAACACATATAATACTGTTAATATCATATGTTTTTTAGATAAAAAATTCCTTCTTGGTTTTCCTTTTTGTGTCATATTTGTCAGTCTGCGGATGTCACATATGGCCATTAAACCAGTGGGACATTTTTATTGCACCGCAGACCTTCGTGTCTTTGTTCCGCCCGAGCTTTTATGGCCGGTTTAGGACCCAAAACAGGAGCATAGACCTATTTCTGAAAAAAGATTCGTTTTGTTGTTGTCTGCAACCTATATGCCTAGATATAGCCTACCTTTACCAGAAACATTTGTATTCATTTGTGATTTCAATACGGTGAATAATAGGCTATAGGCTATTTTATTTAATATGTGGATTACTGAAACAGCTTATAACGCTTAATTTATGTAATTGCTTCGGGGTTGTTTTAGCCTTCACGCAGGTTTATATTGACAGAGAGGATAGTACTGAATTGAAGTTGTCTAAAACGTTAAATGTGTAATATTATAATCCTATTTGAAATATCGTAAGTTTTTCGAAGTTATTACCTTGTCTTGATTAGCTTATAGAATGGAAAGCCATTTTCATCCCGGTAGCCATTCAATGATACATGATTAGTTACAAATGCAAAAAAAGATATATCTCAGTTACCTACTTATGTCAAAGATCTACATTAAACACAATTATAGATCTATAGGTAAAGCATGCTGTTTCAAAAACATCCACCCCTGTTTGCTATGAAACATACATTATGCTTCCTCTATAGGCTAAACCTACTGAAAATCCCATGAAAACTCTTCATCGGTGTAATAGTTTTGGCAGTTTTACTGTACTGGTTGAGGGAATGTTATCGTCACGTATATAAATATATAACCCTTTGTATAGCTAAAAGTATCTCTATTCATCTTCAGAAACTGCTCGGTGGATACATCCTCTGACGTGGCCCGATCAATGATCTACTCACTGTTGATTGCTAGATGTTCAGGAGTGGTGGAGACAAATAATCACTTAGTCAAAATAACTTGAAATTTAGATTAAACCGTTTTCCTCATGTTATTTCCCCTTTGCGTCTATAATCCAATAATTTAGTTTTAAGAGCTCGACATGTATCCTTAGGTATACGTGCATGTCTGTGAGCTGGGAAACGTCACTTGGTTTTATTGCCCTTCACAGAAGAGACCTTAAACGCATTCTTACGACCCCCTCTCTTCCCCCCTAACAATCGGAATTACCAGTTCCGAGCCCAGCCTCGATAATTACCCACAAGTGATGTAAATCCTTTCGTACACGATGTAAAACATGAAAGAATGTAAGAAATTCTTGCACTCGCAAAAACACAAGAATCAACAAAGCACCCGAATTTAATAGGAATGTTACCAATACATAAGCATCTAAATAAACATTCCATACATCGCACCCTAAAAGTATGCACATACCGCCGAGGTCAAGCAATTAGCCTAAGTACAGTATAGGCAAAAATACAGCCAACTATTTGTTTTTAAATTTTTTGTGGTGCACAACAAGCCAAAATGGGCATGCGAACCATGTCATTGTGTGTATATGTGTTGTATATTTAAAAACACACACAAGCACACACACACACACACACACACACACATGCATACACCAAGAGCAGGTAAATCAGATGTGTAGAAGTAAGTTCACCATTTTGACCTATGGAATTACAGACACAACTTCATAAAGCTAAATTCAGTTGAGTGATTATTCTGGTTATGCAAAGCAGTTCGTGGGGGGGGGGCAGACACACGTTTCTTATATTTTTATTGTGTTGTGTTCTGGCTCACTATAGGCTGTCCCACTAACTTAATGCACGCTTTTTCTGGCAGATTTTTTAGAGCTATAGCTGGTTAGCTAAAAGCTACAGTTTCCTTTTAACTCCTTGCTCTCAATTGGTGGAGAATGGTCAGCTGACGTTGTCATATTGTCCCTCTCTGAGCCAAGCCTCAGCTATAACACTCCAGTTTGTGCGTCTACCGGAGATTGGAAATTAATAATATTGCAACGAACCGTCTATTCACAGAAGCAGAGAAAGTGTAAAAGGAACGTTTTTGCAAAAGTGTGCAATATAGACAGAGTAAGAGGGGAAGGGGGAGCTACTGAGAGGGGGAAGTGGAGAAAAAAGACCGATAAAGAAGTGGGAGAGTTGAAGCA
Source organism: Esox lucius (assembly GCF_011004845.1). Classification (NCBI taxonomy): domain Eukaryota; kingdom Metazoa; phylum Chordata; class Actinopteri; order Esociformes; family Esocidae; genus Esox; species Esox lucius. Next base: position 28,703,644 of record NC_047580.1, on the reverse strand, counting down.
GAGGGTTGCAGGCAAGGTATGAATTCGTATTTCGCAAACCCGTCGCTCTCCTGCCATTTATCTGGTGGTCAAGATGTTTTGCCAAATGTGCCCCTAAATTCCACCACTTACGACACAGTGAGACATTTTTCCTCGTATGGGGCTGCTGTGACACAGAATCGGATATACGCAAATCCTTTCTATTCTCCCCAAGACAATGTTGTTTTTGGGTCGAGCCGGGCACCCTATGATTATGGATCTAATATGTTTCTTCAAGACAAGGATGGGGGTCTTGCCAGCTGCAGGCAAACCACGAGCATGGGACTGAATGCTCAAAGCCACGTTGCTCAGGAGTACAGTTTGGACCAAGCTAGAAGTGTATCACAGGAGCAGAAAGCAAACGTCCAGATCTACCCGTGGATGCAGCGAATGAACTCTCACAGTGGTGAGTTTTACTACAACAAATAAATTAAGGAAATAGGCCAGTTTTACGATGTCTTAGCAACAGAGCAACTTAGATTTTATAGCCTCATAAAACATCGTTGTATCGCCTCGTCTGGAGAAAGGCCTCGTTTCTGTAACTGTTCTAACAGTTTCCCAAAATAAAGATTGAAAAGTTTTACCCCGATTCATATAAACAATTTACATATGATTTATTGTATTTTAAAAACAAGACATTGGACATGCAGATTTAATTGAATAGTTTGGAGAACCATGTTTATTTTATTGTATGCCATATGCGTTTCTAACCGGAGCAAAGACAATTTTGTACCTTAATTGCTCGCATTATATTGTCAGTATCCTAACTTCGTAGTGCTCTAAAATCTAGATTATGTTAATCTTGTGTGTCAGAACAATTTACAGAATGGCTATTAAAGGAAATGTTATTCAAGGTTGTTGTTTTTTGTTTTCCCTGCGCAGGAGTTGGGTATGGGTCAGACAGACGCAGAGGACGCCAGATATACTCCCGTTACCAAACACTGGAACTGGAAAAGGAATTCCATTTCAACCGCTATCTGACCAGACGTAGACGTATTGAAATAGCTAACGCTCTCTGTTTGACAGAACGTCAGATAAAAATTTGGTTCCAGAACCGTCGCATGAAATGGAAGAAAGAGAGCAATCTAACGTCAACGGTGACGGGAAGTGAATCGACAGGGGTCTCGGTGGAGGAGGAAAGAGTCGGCGTGGAAGATGAGAAAGAAGAGGGGAAAAAAGACAAATAATGAAATGATGACATTTTAAACTAAGCCATTTAAGGACCAGAAACTCACATGCATGATAATATTCTGCTATTTGTTCGTCTCTCACAAAACGTATAAAGCCACGCGTAAAACCATGCAGCGTAAAAAAAAACACGTTTTTTTGTGGGGGGTGGGGTGGGGTGGAGGGGTGAAAAAGCATTGTCAACTGATAGAGCTTTCCATCTTGATGGCGTAATGTCCTTTGTCATATGTCATTCTATTTGTGTTGTGAAATGGAAAGTGATAAATTAATTTCCCCAGAAAACTTTTTTTCCATCAAAGTAAAATGTAATCATCTATATATTGGTTTGGATCACCTCAATCAATTCACATAGGTCAGCGATTGGCATGATTTACAAAAACACAATATAGGCACAGTCATTCCATGGTCAATTGTGAAGGAAATGCGAAGGCACACGGCGTTTGTTTCTGTCAATGTACTCGAATCTTTACTTTCCAGTAAGTCATATAGTTGCGCAGTATACATCTCGCAAATATCCTGAAAGCTCTCACGGGGTCAACTACACTACCTAAATTGTAGATAAGCCTGTATATATTCTGTGTATGCCTATACTATGTGCCGCTTAAATTGACGCTCTTTTTAATGTTGCACTTACCACTGTTAACCGTTTTTGGTTATTCAAGACTACCTAATAAAGACGAGCAACAATCCCTTTGTTTAGGGCTGTGAATTTATGTTTTGTCATAATTGTTTACCATTGAATAAAATGTTTTCAAAAGATTTCCGTCCTTGTCTTCCGTACAATTCTGAACCAGGTTATAACAACATTGCTTGCTCTACACCTCATGCACTAGAACACACAGACAAAAACAGTGAGTGATTTTTGCGTGTGTTTTGCCAATGAGATTTAAATATTAAACGTACCCTCATTGCTGAATGTCTTTATACTATAATAGGGTATCGTTTATAATTGTAACATTCGTAATAGGCATGATGAGGCAATGCAAAAATATTTAGGATTCTGTAATGAACTCAAACTAAAGTCTATCAAATTATAACATTGCGCTATAATGCATAGTCCAACCTCTGGAGTATTGGCCTATACGATAGGCCGTAGTGAGTGTTTTTTATTTTTTCATTTATTTGGGCAGTTCGGACACATCCTATTCCTTTACTCCCGGGACGACTATTGTAGTCCATTCAAAAACACATTTAGAGAGTTTTATATTTGTCATATTAAATTAGTTACTATAATAACACACCATTTCTTATTATCGCTATTATTAGAATGATCTAGTAGTACCAGTAGTAGTAGTAGTAGTAGTAGTAGTAGTAGAAGTAGTAGTAGTAGAATTGTTGTATTGTAGCAATACTTTTTGTTTTGCCACGACACAATGTCGCTCTTCATAGTGCCTGTACGGGGCACCCCTCACCCACAGGCTGGTATGCTATATGATGCAGCAAGCCAAGGGCAGCATTGAGAGGATAAAGATTGGATGACCGCGCTTGTTTGCCCTGTACCAGACACCAGATGACGCTCTTGTCCTACACTCTCGCCCTGCTACTCGCCGAGACCCCAGCATGGCCCCAACAGCCCACAGCACAAAGTTTACCGGACACGTTCCTCCAATCCATCAATATACCCCATGAGTATCAAGCCTATGTATGACTGGCCCAACATCAGCACGTGATCCTATTCAGATTCCCCATATTTGGGCAGTGCGCGTCGAATCAAGAAAAAAAAAATACATGAATGTCCACACCTATAAATCGTCGTATTTTTTTAGGGGAAAGATACCCCTTGAACTTCCAAAGAGCTTCCAAGGAAAAGCAATAAAAACAACAATAGGCTAGAACAACTAAATAACTAGCCCTAACTATTTTCTGATCATATATTTATTCTTAGGCTATTGACGTTTTTGCTTCATGAATCTCTTCCGCATCGTTTTGGTGTATTTTGTTTTTCATATAAGATGAGTTCTTACGTGGCAAATTCAATTTTCAAGCAGCAAACGAACGAGACATCCTCCTATAACGCCATGAATAGTTTTGGCAATTATGGATCTCTCTCTGATCTTCATCACGCCAGTTATGCCTATAACGGAGGTCTTAATAATTTCAGCGGAATCTCTAATGCTACTGTGAACTCTCTGAAACGAGAAGAGATGAAAACTAGCCTCCGAGGCAATACGGACATTCAATCTCCAGCACGACCACAGTCATGCTCGGCTATGAGCTCTCGGAACTCCGGGCAAAACTGCCTGGCTGATGAGATGCTGAGCAAAGGAATTGAAAGGCAAATGGAAGTGGTCGAAAACCCCAGAACTATGACTGAAGAAAGCGCGATCAAAATCGAAACTATGCAAGCTGTAAAACGTCAAAACATTTCGAAGAAGCACCAAGACAATCAACAGCAACCGCAGATCTTTCCCTGGATGACAAAACTACACATGAGCCACGGTAAACTTATTTTTTAAATGTCTATAGTCTACTTTAAAGCACACTACTTCCCTCATTCACTCTCTCGCCGCCTATCCTGCTTTTGTCCATTCACAGTTTTTCCTCTTGAGTTTTATAGTCCAAACGCAGGAAATAATAAAACTCGCGGTCATAAATTTTATGACAAAGGCATCTATTGCTCGTAAACCTGTTCTGTTACTGTGAAGAGGTGATCTGCTTTTAGATTTATGGCTGCATAATTGGATAAGAGAAACAAAAATTGAAGGAAACGATGGACAAGTATTTTACATTTATGGATTCAAGTTCTGTTGGGCAGAATATTTTTCTAGGATATGTTATATAAGATAGTCTATTTGAACTCTGGGGCAAAAAAACAGTGCCCTGACCTCCGTGTGAACTTTTCACCTTGGAAAGCTCCACATTTAATTGCGGAAAGGCATTCATGTTGCTATGTCCAAAATCCATTACTTGTCCAAAAGGCTACATACTGCATGTTGAATTGACGACAAAATATAGGACCACTGCATTTTTTGTGTTAAATAGCTAAACTATATTTATGCGAATGTTCATTTATCCGAATTTCTCTCAGTTGGTGTAACCTAGTCAGTTTTTTTCAATTGGCAATGGGTTTTAAGAATGAGCATGTGACAGAATTAAGAAACGTACCTTATTACAAGATAACCGGTTTTCATTTCAGAGATGTTAGGCCTATTTGTTGATTTCAAGCCCATTATTTCGTTCAAACACGTCCAAAACATTATTTTAAATTGTCTAACTCATTTTTATTTAAATTACATTGCATTTTACCATTAGATGATTATTTGAATCATGTTTGCCTACATTATGTATCAATCTCACCTCATCTACATCTTTTGACCTCAGGCCATTTTACCCACAGCTTAGGCCTAAAAGACTAATACATTCATTTTCATTTTTATAAATGTATAGGCTAACATATTTTTTCTAATGCCACTTCAGAATCATCTGACGGTAAACGCTCTCGCACCAGTTACACCCGATACCAGACTCTGGAGTTGGAAAAAGAGTTCCATTTCAACCGCTACCTCACCCGTCGCAGGCGCATTGAGATCGCCAATACCCTCTGTCTGAACGAGAGGCAAATAAAAATTTGGTTCCAGAACCGACGTATGAAGTGGAAGAAGGATTCGAAACTGAAATCAAAGAATTCAATATGAACATGGAGTTGATGACTGATCTGGAGAGTAACTAAAAAGAAGTTGGCCCTCATGTATTGTGAGAAAGACCATGATTAAAAATGTGAAGTCATGTTTCATAATAAGCGCCTCTGTTGGCCTAAGTGTTATGGACTATTACATTATTTACATATTCCGTGTTTGCAACCTTACATGTGGACTTTTATTATTTGCTTAATGGTTGTAAAAATGGAAGGACATTTTTTTAACAAAAATATAGTGTTGTGTTGTCTAAATGTAAAAATTGTGTGCAGTCCTTTTGGAGTCTTTGGGAGGAGCTGTCGTCTACACGGTCACGCCCTCTTTTCTTGTTTCAATGCATGAGTGGAAACATGCCACATGGACATTCTGCCTATTCTGTTTTTGTTGAGATAATGATAATGTCCATGAAAAACTTTAATACATGCCAAATGAACTATCTGCCAATTATGATATCCCAGGTTAAGATGATGATAATGTCACTGTCAATGACCGAGACGCAATGGCAATACCCAACAACGAGGAAGACCTAGCTGGCGGTTCTTTACTGTTATAATCACAAAAATAAGTGATACAATGTCTCAAAAGGCATATTTGGGCAAATTGATATATAAACGTGGTTCTTTTTATATTACTCATAAAGAAAACTTTTGAGTAGACTTTTTCCATCTAGAGATTATTTCAAAACAAATAGCCTAAGTAGGCCTAAGACTTCCGTGTTGGTTGGCTGTTTGATGACAGCACCCATAAACACAGGCCTACCATTCCATGACGTGCATGTTCACAGTTGTCTTGTCTAACCAAAACAGAGTAGACCTACATATCGGATCACCTGCCATGCTCAAAGCTGCATAATATGTATATTTTCAGATGGCCTATTGTACAATTTCCTGAATAAGCTGTTGTGATTCAATCAGAAGTTCCAGGTGTTTGGAAACCTTTAGAATAAACTTCCCATATCGTATTACCAGCACATTCGTGTCGCACTTTTAATGTCTTCACATCTGTGCATTTGGTATTAAACAAATTAGAGTTAGTAGTTTATAGGGTATTCCTAACAGAAACGCCTGCAGATAAAACTATAGGGATTCACTACATTTGTTTGTATCTGTTTGTACTCTTCCACCACAGATAATGAAATCAATATACAGCCAGGAAGGATTATAGCTGTGGCCACTACTAAATTAAAATGCTATTGATTGAGATGTATAGGCATATTTTCAACTAGAGCCTATAGCCACTCACAGACGTTGATGTTTATTTGGCTTTACTCACGACCCAAACATAAGGTTATGGCCTTCTTTTGGGAATGTCTGTGTTGTGTGCTTATACAATAAATATAAATGCAATATAAAGAGCAACCAACCTTTGCCGCGTGTTCTGAGTAGATATGTTATAATGTCAGTATATTAAACTATATTCTGTTCGTTAGACTCATCCATACATAATCACACAAAACATCACACGTCTGCATGCACTGACCTGTATTTGACCCACGTCTGACCTAGCTATTAGCGCGTATTGTAACAGAAGTCCTGATAAAACCAACATCTGGTTTACAGGGGACACGATTATTCATATGCCATTTTAAAGTCCTGTTATTCCATAAAGAAAAAATAATAATTCACTCACCTCGCAGACTTGTAGCGTAGTTTCACTCTGTGCTATATAAATGCAACAGAGCATGGACTGCTTTCTCAATGGCACTGTCAGGCCTAACCCTGCTACGATGGCCTATGTAGGGCTATCGAATTCCCCTTTTTAGAATAGGCCATCTCTTTCTTTTAGTATTTTAAAGTTTGGAAGGTTATTTATGCCAATTGCCTCGAACGAGGCTTGTGAATGGTGCATGGGAAGCACGTGGTGCCATTAAAGTGGGTTTTATGGCCTGGAAGAGCTGACAAACCTTCGATATATACACATCATATATAATCTTAACTGTCCGGAATCGCAGCTGCTGGCTTCTCTTACCCGAGGAAGAAAAGGCTCTGTGTCAGTTAGTGTGGATTACTTTGGCCCAGACAAGTCTGTAGTGGTGTTGCTGGGCTCCCGGTCACAAATGGATCCTTACGTTTTCCTGTAAGTTTATAATATTTTATTACCATCGTTCGTTTATATTTGATGTTGTGGTGGGTGCACGTGATGCTTTCAATAAGATTAATTGTTTGAGCTTGTTTGTGTTATTAATTCCTTGTTATTATAACAAATCGTTACGTTACATCTTACACTGCTGTTAGTTAGTGGTTAGAAGGGAGATGTACCCCAACAGATTACAATCTAGTTAACATACGTGTCATACGAGCATGGCCTACGAACCTAATATGAAAACAGAGTTTATACTGAAAAATAGCTCACTTTAGCGACATTCAGCAAGCGTGGGATACGGCTAACGCAGAACCGAGTGTATGTAGATAATGGCCTACTTAACCATTCTGCGTATAATACTGTGTGTGGGTGTGTGTGTGTGTGTGTGTGTGTGTGGGCTTTTGGTATCTTGATGTATAAATTACTAACGTAGTTACTCACAATAACTGTAATCACAATAACAGTGCACTCAGGTTTCAGGGCTGGGTTGTGTTTATCACTTTTACAAGTTCCTACTTGTGCTTGAGTAAACATTGAAACCCACATTTCTGGCTTAGCTTCGAAGACATTGCTGATTCACACAGAGACTGATGAGTGACTCGTGTGTGTTCATTACTCCGTGCTTGAACTATCTTTAACTTTCTAGTCAAGTCCGATTGACATCTGTGGTGGCATAACACTAAATAAATACAGTATATCCCATGATCCACATGCAGACATGACGCTGTAATTTAGCCCCCTTTGAGTGTAACTAATACAAATAAAATATAAACGTTAGGTTTTGCAGATATTTAACATTATGTGATTATTATGTACCCAGCAGAAAATGTCCAGAAAGAGAAGAATCAGTTCACCTGTGTTTCCATCTGATTTGAATATTATATATTCAATGTTTCTTGAAAATATAGTAAGAAAATATTTTAAAAGGATTTGTTACACCAGTTTCAACAGTTGACCTTAAAATGAGGGACAACGATATTTAAAAATCACAAATTAATAATTGTGTCAATGCAAAACAATTAGAAAACGTAAAAACCTTTCTTAGAAATTAGTGTTTAAGGAGAGACATGCATTCGTTTTTAAATGTACATTTTAAAGGGTTGCCAAAACAATCCTGATGATGAACAGAACGTTGCGTGAATATAATTTTCCGGAGACCAACATTTGTTTAAGTGGTCCTAAATAGTGATATCTTAATTGTAATTGTGTTTTGTACAATTATGTGGTTACGTTTTTCGTGTTTGTCTGACTTGAGCATGAATTCTGGGCCCCATGTTGCAGCATGTAATTATGTCCCTGAGGTTTTCTTGGCCAGGTCACAGAAGGTTCAGGGCGGGACTCAAAGCCAAGATAATGCAGTGACTCTAGTCAAGTATCGACCCTTACTTCCTGTCAGAGGAAGGGAGAGGAAACCAATTATACTCAGCCAATAGGGGGTGCTATTTAACATGCTCTCCTCAATATATGGAATAGGATGCTAGAACAGTGTGTAATCGAAGGTCTTAGGCTACTTTTCCTATTCTTGTTCACTGTAATGAGTCCGATGGTCAACATGTTTGGCAAATAATAATTCAAGAAGAAAACCACTGTAAAGTTTCGATGGTGTTACAAGCAATAACAAATTGCCTCCGTTTGGGTATAGGATTAATTAATGTAAGTGAATAGAACACATTAATCATGTTTACTATTTGTGGAATAAGTATCGTTTTACGCTGATTCGTTCAAACCAGACCTTTTCAATGTATATTTGACCACGGTGAAAAGAGCTATACCTCTGTGCAAATACTGCGATGTGAGCTGGATTGCACTGAGCCAATAATTTTTGTGACAACTGAAGACGGATGTTTGACAGAAAAACATTTGGAGTTGCAGTTTTAGGTATTGCAAGTTGTACAATGTTAAATCATATTCGTTTCTGCTTCAGGTTTGAATATTCCCGATTCTGTGATACAAATCTTAATTTTGACCATTGAACATTATACAGCATGCTATGAAATGAAGCCCTGGGATTTCTAGAGATATAATATTTGCCCAAGGAAATGCCAATTTTATAAATCCAGTTACACGTCCCCAAACCGACCTGTCCTTAATATCTCTCCTCAGTCCCAATTCTAGAAATCACACACTTGCTACTGCTATTTCTGGGGCACTTCCACTCAGAGATGAGCTGGTGGGTGGGGGCTGGTTACGGTTAGGGTTAGGGTTTAGATGGATGGTGTTAATGAAAGAAGTTACTCAACGAACAGTGCATAATCAAGGTCACAAATATTGTTTCCTGGGTGAAGCTTTATTTTGTTATTCTCCAAATACATTTGGAACAACTGAGACGCCTGAGAGAATATACATTTCGCATCCTTTTCGAAAAGGTGTATTTGTATAAATGTATTTGTGTTTTTACGCTGGCAAAATTGTGTTTAGTTTTATTTCTAAAATGTCAAAACTGTTGTTGTGGTTATGGCATTTGAAAATTGGAATACCGCAGGCTATCCAGACACTTCAATGCCTTTACCATACCATTTTAAGGTAATCATAGTGTGTTTAGTTGAATCTGTTTTCTCGCTTATCACCTATTTTTCCTCTATAGGCCTACTTTGCAGACACGAATCGAGGACCGAGGCCGAATGAAGAGGAGTACAGAGTGTATCAGTAAGTTGATAAACATGTTTGCACAAATAACACAGACTACCTGCGTCGTCACGTCCTTTCCTGTGTGCAGAGCTAACAGAGAGGGCAGTGTTCCCTGATAATGGTCAGGGCCTCGTCTCGCGGCCATACAATGATGGTATTAGATGCACTGTTATTTACAAGTTTCTAAACAAACACAAAAAGAGAAGTGCGTCATTAGGCCATGTTTTGAATAAGTATCAATAGGAAAGGATGCCGCTCTGCTTTCTGATCAGCTTACTCCATTCCAAGACACTCTTCACAGAATAATTCCACAATAATTATAAACGAATAAGCTATTGGAGATCAATTTACGCATATAGCCGCAAGTAGATCTTTGAGGCGACTGTTTATGCTTGCCAATAATAATGAACAAAATCACATATATGTTGGCATATATTTTATGAAACACATGGGCCAAACAAATTGCAGTAGACTGGTGGCGAAATATATCAATGAACTGAGCATGCAATTTACTTTAATACAATTTAAATAACCTTTGGCCTATGTTGTCACTACGGGAAATGCAGTCACCTCGGTTTACCTAAAACATCCTAAAATTCACTTGTTTGTACCAATTCCACGTGCTTTTGTAACTTACTATTTGCTATATCAACTTCGTTAGGAAGTGATTGTAGGTCAATCAATCAGCCTAAGCAGTCAGCATAAACATATTTATTTTATGCTTAGCTGAAATGTTCTGTGAATAGGGTGACTGTCAAACAGTGTAAAACAAATAATCTAAAGGAGCAGTTTGGCTGCTCTGCGACTCCTCTCCATCACATAGATGTGCAAAGGTTTTTAATAGTCACCTTACTAACGAAGGCGTTGGGAAACGACCCGGATACTAAAGATACATCCTGTGATGGTTTTAACGAGGTGATATTGAACAGCAACGACGACATTTGTTGCTGTCATGTCGAAATGTTCGTTAATAGGCAGGGCGCTCTGCCTATTTCTATTTGCGACAACAACAGAGTCTAAATTTCAACTTAACATTATGAATCTCATATTTCACACCATCAGGCCTCATCACGCATACTGTGATTAATGCATTATAATAGTAAAAAATATATATTTTTAAAAGAACCATTTGGTGAAAGACAAATTAGTCTTATCTACAATCAGGGTTGTAGCCTATGTTGCATGCTGGTCGTGTGTAACATGTACGAGTAGCATAGACGTGTGAAAGAAAACATGCTTCCATTCGTTGAAGAAAAGGGAACGTTAACAATTTTTCCCCGTGAACAAATGAAACATCAAATTAGTTCGCCTAAGGGCCTCATTTTTCTGCAGTTCTACATTATAACTAGTTATTGAACTGGGTGAGAGATCTGAAAGCCATTTGTGGGGAGAAAGAATTCATTGCTTTTCGCCCATCAATAATCCTTGGCAGTGAACTATTGGAAGCAGTCAAACGCGAGGGGTGAAACGCAGGTCAGGCTGTCTAACGAATATTAAAATGCGTCTACAACACTGGGCTGGGGTGAAAAGGGAGCTGGGGGCGTGCACTGGGCCTGTGAAGGCGCGGGCTGGTGGGAGGGGGTGGGCAAAAATTAATTATATGCGGAGATTGTCAGCCCGAACGTAAGATGAGAAAGTGTTCTTTACATTTTGAGTGTTTTCTGCTTATCTTGTTTTTACCCAGATGGTTGAGCTCTTATTTAGAACTACCTATTCGACGTACATTTTATTTTTAAATCAATATTGTATATTTTGGACATAAAAACACGTGGATTGTAAATACTCATTCTATTGTCTATATTAACAATTTTCAGTTTGCCCCTTTAGATTACTGAAACCAGTCACACAATCACACCTTGTCAGAAATTACATTTTTCATCTCTGTCTTCTCATTAACTTTTAGAATGGCAGCCAGAGAGGTTACGGAGCGGTCAGTATGGTAATGGCGACACAAGAAATCGTTGGGGACAATAGAAACTTATTTTTCATCTGTGCTGTCACACGGGCGCTTTGTACACACCGTGCGCCGGGTTTGTGCTTGAATATTCATAGTTTAGAGGAGTGACCTGAAAGACAGGGTTTTGACTGAATCTGATTGAGAGAATATCTTAAGCAGGCTACCATTTACGTGTGTGTGTGTGAGAGAGAGAGAGAGAGAGAGAGAGAGTGAAAGGGAGATAGATAGAATCCCTCCTGCACATATTTAACACTGACATATTCTCACCTAAAACCATTCTGGCAGTTCGATCCGTTATTTTCAAAATGCAATGGAAAATACTCCTTGGTGGTCTATGTGTACCCTGTAGAACCGAATTTGTGTGAATAGATAACAATCGCAAGTACGTCTCTACAGGAATACATGGGCTACTGAAATCCCACATTATCGAAAGAGCATCTTCCACTGTATGCCTGTGTTCAGTAGCATGCATGCTAGGGCACGAATAGCCATATCCCTTGTAATAAGTATGTGCATAGGCCTATATATTTTGTAAAACAGGCTATTTGGAAGCAAAGGGACGCAACTAGTGGTCTGTATTGTAGTACCAGACTGCCAGTAAAACGTGTAAGCAAACAGCGATCGTTGAAAGCGGACTGATTTACAGCGTTTTATAGCCCTATAAAAACTCCTCAAACATTGCTGGCAAAAGTAATCGAAATGGGCTCTGCACATAAAGAAACCATAAACATCTGCCCTTTTATGTCATTTTCACCAGATCATATAGACCTAAGACTAAAAGACGTTAGATGCTAATCGACGTTAGATGCTAATTAACAAGTGATTGACCTTGTGTTATGATGATGACCATTATTACCCATCCCTTGCATGTAGGACCTTTTTTATATGTAGTTTATTATGATCACGAATCTTCTTCAACGTATTTGTATTATTATTATTACCAACTAAATGTTTCTCATTAAGGTCAAGTAGATCGTGTTTAGGTCTGCTGTCCAGTTATTTGTTGTGTCGTGCATAACAGAAGTGATGCAATTACAAAAGTTAATGACAGTATAATAGTGCCAGTAAAGCATCTGTTAAAATGCGTTACATTCATACCTGACAGCTTTATTTGCGGTGACTTACTTTTCTGAAAACAACATTGGTTGAAGTTTGTAATGGACTTCACTCCCCTATCTAGGAATATAATATTACTGTTCACAGATTTAGACAACCACATATGTTGATAGAAATAAACCTGCGATGGGACATAAAGTAATTTCAAAGCACTTTTTAACAATTTTTAATATTAATTAACGTAAAAACATAATGAAAGCGAAGGAAATAGAGAAAGTTAAAGAGAGGTAGAGAGAGACTCGGAGGGAGATAGAGGAAATGGGGAGAATGGAGAAACCTAAAAGCATCAGCCTGTCCAATAATGACTCTTTCAGCAGAATTAGCGATAAGTTGTCATTAAAGAATAGACTTCTGTAATGTTCATTGGCACAAGATAACAAATAGTTGACATTATTGATGCATTTTAATTTCAAAATATTTTCATTATAGTTATATTGGCACAGTTTTTAATGTTCTTAAAGTCAAAACACGCAAGTACTGTAATTACTCAAAAGTTGATGTTCTTCACTTATATGATGATCATGTACCTACCCGTTTTTCTGATATGAACCCCTGTTCTACCTTCAAAACCTGTAGTGAAATGGGCGATTTTTCTTTTGGTAGGGCCTAGCCATTTTGCTGGTGGAACCCTTCTATTATTGTTTAATTTTTATCTCTTTATGACCATTATATGAATATGAACTTTAATAATAACAAATATAATTGAACTCTAAGGACACTGTAATTCCAATATGTAGTGTTGTGTTACAATATGTGCTTAGGTTGCATTTGTTTTTGATAAATGACATAGGTAAGACAACATGAGAAAGAGAGAGAGGAGAGAAAGAGAGAGAGAGAGAGAGAGAGAGATTATGCCCACAATGGCGACCAAAGGTTTGAAAACCTTTGGTTCCTTATCCGGGAACTACCTCTCACTCTGCCATTGGGCCGTGGGGTCACGTGGTAAAAGTAACTTTACAGGGCTGCTCGCAAGTAGGAGGGCTTTATGGAACAGAAAAACGACAAAGCTAGAAAAATTATTTTCCACTCCAGAAATTAATGATCATGAGCTCGTATTTGATGGACTCTACCTACATTGATCCGAAATTTCCTCCATGCGAGGAATATTCGCAAAACAGCTACATCCCCGAGCACAGCCCTGAATATTACAGCCGCGCGAGGGACCCTGGCTCTGGCTACCAGCATCACCATCAGGAGCTGTACCCTCCGCGGGCGAGCTACCAAGAGCGCCAATATAACTGTGCAAGCATCCCTGAACCAGACACGCAAAGGGGACATGGACTACCCCATTCTGCGCACCTGCTTGCAGGGAAAGGGCAGCCAGTCCCATGTGAGACCCCCCAGTTACCACTGTCCCCCTCCACCCCACCGACTGCATCCTCTGCCTGCAACCAAGCTACACCGGATCATCCAAACAGCTCTGCCTCCTCCAAGCAGCCCGTGGTGTACCCATGGATGAAGAAAATTCACGTCAGCACTGGTAGGCAACTTGTCTGCATGTTTGTCTCTCCCCTCCGTCTACACTCTCTACTCCTCTCTCGTCCTTCCCCTGCTTTTATCTGTGCCCCTGACTCCCATCTCCTTCCCAGCCCCTTCTACGATAGGGGAGAAGCCTTTGAAATGGCACAATTGAGGCGGATTTACGACTCGGCGTCGGTAATTACACCCACCATAAATTTTATAGCCGAGGTATACTCTGGGCAGCCGTATCACCATGTGGCTTCTGCTGTTATGTATATGTGCGCGATGGAGAGAAGAGGGGAGAGATTAACAGAAAGTTAAAAAAAGACTGCGCTTTGTAATCTCGCATTAATAATTGAGTGCATACTTGGATGTGTGTCCCCTCATTATGGTGAGATAGACAAGTTCTTAAATTCCCATTTAGATTATTTTTCTAACGCCATTACTGGGCTATATCTAGCCATTCCTTTTGCCCATTCATTTTCATCATATTTCTTAGTTCAGGACACTTGTTTACTCTCCTTCCCTCGTTTTCTTTCTCTTTACTTCCTCTTTACTTCTCCCCCTTTTCCAGCGAACCCGAATTACAATGGAGCAGATTCCAAGCGGTCTAGGACAGCTTACACTCGGCAGCAGGTCTTAGAATTGGAGAAGGAATTCCACTATAACCGCTATTTAACACGGCGGAGGCGCATCGAAATAGCTCATACATTAGTTCTCTCCGAGCGACAAATCAAAATTTGGTTTCAGAATCGCAGGATGAAGTGGAAAAAAGACCACAGACTTCCTAACACCAAAGTCAGATCCTCCACCACCGGCATATCCTCTGGGTCCAACACATCCTCATCTGCCGCCGCTGTCGGCACTTCCTCGGGCACTGGTGCAGTTACTCCCGATGAACTTTCCGGAGGAGAGGATGGCGAGGATATAACAAGGTTATAAGGCGAAAGAAAACCACTTCAAGAAGAGAAAAATGACTGATAATTTATAGAATATTATATATTTTGTTTTCTTAGGTATTTGTGCGGTTTTATTTAAGTCCAAAGTTATATAAATTGCATGTTATATAGCATGGATTTATGCGAATAGCCTTCTGATGGATTATTTTTTCGCAACACAGGGTTTAAGTTATTTAATGCTGAATCAAGAAGATGTTTTTTATGAGAAAAATGTTTTGAATGAAGGGGTAAAAAATGTACATTTTATCTAAATGTTATAGTGGGCCATTCGTTTGCCCTGCTGCCCAAGGTGAAATGCACAAAAATATTTATTTCAAGCTCAACACTGGAAGAATATAATCATAGTTATTTTTGTTAAAAATGCTGGAACATACCGATGGAATAAAGATCTTGAACGCGTATGTTTGGGATTATAACAAGGTGAATTACCTTGTTTAGCCTCTTTCAAAAACAGAATTTTCAATTACAATTAGTTTGTGGAGTTGACGTTGTGTTTAGCAGATTATTGTGAAATGCAATAAACAGAGTTTAGTGTATTTGTGATAATCATATTGGTCAATAAAACAGTGAGTGTCTACTAGTTTTACACACGTTTGGATGGATTTCATTCATGGCCAACAGAGGTCAAGTGTCTATTGTTTTGATAACAGAAAGCCAAAGCCTATTAGCCTATGTGGTGACCGTTTTCTCAAAACGTTAGCCTATCCCAGTACGTATATATTTGTTCGGGCAAAATGAACTTATAAGAGGTTCTATTAAGCCAAACTGACATAGTTGGTTTGCATTGTCCTTTCAGAGTCGTTAGGAATAGTATTCAGATTCACCATTCATATTTCCCCTTAATTACAATCAATAATCCAGACTATAGCTAATCTCTAAACCAATAATAATCCATAATTATTCTCCAAATAAAGAGTTATGGCATGACTGTATGCATCTTATCTTACGTACTAGCTCATTAGTAACATAGACATTCAATTAGGATAAAGTATCATTTGGCAAGCCATTCAACCAGGCCCTCAACCAGACTCCCTCTCTGGAATAGGTTACTGACTGACCGACTGACTGACTGACTCACCGACTGATTGTCAAAGAACCCTGCTTCCTGCTCATTACTGAACCGATAGCTTCGCGTCTCTTTAAAAGCGATGACAAATGTGTTATATGTGAACCGCTGTGTTGATAATATTTGTTGTTGTTTGGGCCGATTTTGCCGCATTTACAGTTTGTTTTTGTTTTACTTCTAAACTTCCAGAATCCAGTCCAATTCTGGAAGGTTTGTGGTGTAGAAGGTCTTAGTGTCCACGGATTTTACAGGAGCATATTCAGTAAACTGCATGAGGATTCTATTTACAAACAAGACACTTTGCATCTTAAAACATCTAGCCAGATTATCCAAAGTAAGGCAGCTTAATGTGTTTTGAATGCAAGCATGAAGGCCTTCTCATTCTGCAATCCTTTCTAACCAAAACGTGCAAAGGAATGTTCGATTTATAGAAGTCTGGTTTTAAGCCTATTGTCGTTCTACTGATAGTTTAAGTGCCTTGTGGTCTACGATTTTCCCAGTCAAAGCGAAGAGTGTGTTTTTAAAAAGTGGCGCTTAGGCGACGTCATCGTAATATCTGCTCTTGATAAGTAGCCTATACTGCTCAAGCTGTACAGAAAAGGGATTTTCTGTGTATAGTATTTTGCGTGGTTGTTTCCAACTGAAATTATGGGTCGGTCATATTGCGCGTTTACTCTCCTGTACCAGGGTGGTACCATCAACTGTTCACCTTAACGAATTTCATTTGTAGAACTTGTTTTTTGTATCTTGCTCCATATGTGGTGTAATGTCACGTTCGAAAAGAGCACACGAATTTGATATATTATTAAACTGGGTGACTTGAATAGAAATTATAAAACGGCTTGCAAGGCGGGGGGCAGAAGAGCACAAAGAGGAGAGTTATTCTGAACCATCAATCTTAGCGCGGCAGAGCAAAGAATGATTTGGGCCTGAATGATTTGGGCCTGAATATATTAATTTGCTAACAGCCTCTCTCACAAAGAAATAAACCAAAATAACTGACTAACGTACTTCACCGAATAGAAATAAAACTATCCGTGCCAAACATTAAACATAACATCACCAACCTGACTTGGACATGACTTTGGAATCGCGTTAGAACACGCATGAGGCCATAGGCCTAATAGAATTCCAAGAACCTTTATGCAGCTGCCTGGACACTTGAGAGAAATTAATGTGTGGCTACACCACAGTCTCAGCATCCCTGCGATCTCTTTCTAGATCCTGTCGCCTCCATGTCGCGAGGCTGAAAAGGTACTCCATTGAAGTTTGTGACGAACCGCTAGAAGGCCGAGTTCAGACTGAGGACACATTTTCTGTTCCATTAGGTCTGTTTCAGCCTGGATGGCCGACCTTTGCAACCTCGTGACCTGACTGGCTCTCTATATGTGCACCTTCTGCGTGTGACCTCGTAGGTCTTCCCTGGTCCTTGCGTGGCCTCGTCGGGGCTCTGGTCTTTGTGGGGTTTTCTACGCCTGGGCTATTGAGGGGCCAGTGGAAGGGCAGTGGAGCACCCCTGAATGCGTTGCTCTTTTGTTGGTCTCAGTGATGACCCGAGAGTGCGGTGAACTGTCGGCCACTTCTCTTCTATTGTAGGACCTTAAGCCCCCTTGTAGGACATCCTACAAATTTTGAGGGGCTTCCAAGTGTTGACTTCGGAGCTTCTGATCCGTATGCGTGTTACGTCGAATGCGTTATTAACATGTAGATTATTATGCAAAGAAGAAAAGGAAATAATTTGTGAAGATGCGTCATATTGGACTAATTACATTACAGGTTATTTTTTACTTTTAAAATAGGGCTTTATGATTATATTTTAAATATATATATATGTGTGATTTGTGTATATATATACATACATATATATATATATATATATATATATTTAAGATTTCATCCTTTGATTCTCTTCAAAATAAAACCCTTGCTTGAATCAATATGAAGTATTAATGAAATTAATTTTTTAATAGTACGAAGTTACAAACAACACGACAAGTTTTTATTCCTATAACCGATTCTCTATGTCTAGCCTATCCAAAATATTGTTGATAACCTATAGATATGCTTAGAGTATATATATATATATATATATATATATATATATATATATATATATATATATATATATATATATATATATATATATATATATGAGATTTGAAGGGGTGTGGTATATGGTGGTTAAGTGTTTTTTAGCACAACGCAAAGTTTAACCGTGTTATATTGGCTATATCACACATCCACAGGTTTTTTTGCGATTGTAAATTGGTTACCAATGCAATTATAGCAAATATCCTTTGTTATTCCATCATACACCGCATATACCGCAGCTTTTGGACAATCATCTTTCAAGGTTTGAATTACATGTTTATAAAATACTGAGTGCCCCCTGAATGCATATTGGCTATAAGGCACGGTATTTTAGATGTACACAATGGATATTACAAAAAAATACGTTTTTACGATTCTAATTACGTTGGCAACATGTTTTGGGGTTGGTTTAAAACGGACAATATACCATGACTAAAGTCCAGGGACTTTATGTATCTATCCAGGGACTCACCCTATAACACATCACCTCAGGCCTTCCTCCTTAAATATACACTTTACTGTAGCCCATATTAATGTAAGAGTAGGTGATACCTTTTTACTTGCATAATAAAAATCTCAAAGATTGGAAATATTATACATTGTCTCGACCGTAACTATATTATACATTGTCAGGACGGTGGAAACTTTTGCACCTAACTTAGCCTAAACCTCAGTTGGCCGTTGACTGGTTCGTCTGTTAAGATCAAGGGGCGAAGTGGGACAAACAAACCTATACAACCCCCCACACACACACACACAAAAGCACAAACACGTGTACCTGCAAAGGGTGTAACGTGTGTGTGTGTGTGTGGTAGGTGGTGTATATGGCTACATAAGCACGCCTGGACTGACGTGTAATAACACCACTCTTGGTGTTATGATGAATCTTAGATTTATTCAACACTGAATTTTTTTTTCCTTGACCTCAAAATAGATATGAAACTATTTTCTACAAATATATTGTCGAGAACCAGCCTTGTTGATCATTTAAACGACAACATTGTAGTCTATATGCAATACGTTTATGAATTAATTTCCACTAGGTATATTTAACTGTCGAGATGCCAATAACACCTTCAAGCTACACTCGTTTTTTAAGTAGCTGTTCTCCGCTCTATTCGTTACGTGGTTATGACAATGAACAGTCCAATAGGCTAAACAAGGGTCTCTGTGAGTCTTCTAACTACTAATGAATTTATAGCTGTGTCTCGTTACAGAATTTGACATAAATGGCAGGGATTTACCTTGGGGGCTTTTGAGTTGTCTATGGCATCTTGGTAGCGACCTCCTTAATGACCTTAGGCCCCTCTGAAGATTTTAGAGAATGAAGGTTACACAGAGTTATGTGTGACAATATGTTGATTTTCACCTGGCCAATATTACGAACCAAAAAAGTTATTAGGTTTTAGCTATAATTTTTTTTGCCAATAGGCAACTCAAATAAGCCAACGAACCCATTCAAAACAAAAACACAGGGTCAATTTAAATAATAGTTTAATTTGTGTCATTGGAAGGATAGCTTAAAACACTTTAAAGACGTTCTCTCGTGACTTAAAAATTGAATGCAATGTCACATACTGGATACTGTGCAAAGACTATGAGATTGTGGATTATATCGTTAAAAAGAATAACGATTTAGTTTAGATTTGTTGTTAATGTTAGTTCTTATTGTTAGTTCCATTGCTGTTGTTTGATTGTTTAACTTCATGTATTTAAATTGGTGTGATTAATTCCCCAAAAGTAAATTGCCAAAATGTGTCTTGTACAGTAACCCATGGTTGTATTAATTGATAAAATGTTAAGATAACATTGCTGTAATAGATGGGTTATAGTGAATCTTCTCTTCAAAGTTGACTATATTGAGAATATTTCTCTTCGTATGATTGCAGGGAATGCAGGATAACATTCTACTCTATAAGTTGATTTATGTCAGGCCTCTGGCAGGGCATATCTCTCTCTCACTCTTGGCTGACAGAAAAACGAAAACAAACGTGTACTAAATACGTAAAAGAAGTGGAAAGCATGTAACAAATTAATATTTATTCACGAAACCCTAGAAGAAATTAACAGATATGATGATCCTTCAAGTGGCATCTGATCGTGCTCATTCTGGAATGCAGATATGGCGTGTGGGTATAAAAACGAATATCCTATTATCAGTGTCGCCTTTAAACACATTGGTTCTTCTCGAAAAGCTGCGCCATGAGGATGATGGGGATGATGTGGTCTATTTTAACCGCTGCCGTGGCAACTGGAGGAACACCGCGCAGAGTTGAACCAGGGGTCATGACGGCAATTCCAGGGGTAGGGGAACTGAGCGTCTCGCCCTCACACTGGCAAGAGGAGAGGAGAGTGTAAATCTACTCTCCTGTCCGTCTATTCACCTCACGAATGAGCAGATGCACCATGTCTGTCAAGTGTGCTTCTGGGCATTTGTGTGTGTTTGTGTGTCGAATTGATTCTTGAATCTATTATTAATTAAGTAGAGAAGTTATACCATACAGGGCTCAATATCATTAATATTATACGCGCGTATAAGTTACACCCAAATAGGTTACACATCACGTCATAATTAATAATGTAGGCCTAGGGCAATTATTCTAGCGCTTTTTTTTTTAATACGTTTCAATCCCGTTGTACTTAATTGTTCCATAGTGGTTCACCAGTCTTTGAGGGCTTGTTTACATTATGAGAGAGCGAATAAAAGGCTAGATAGACTTATCTGAGTTTGCATAAAGTTTACATTTCCATAGAGTTTACGCAAACCATGCCTGATTGGGAAAATCAAGCAACATGCCTGGGAACTGCAAGAAACCTAATACAGTTCTGACAAAGTGGCTCTATTGAAGATGTGGCGCACATTATTTCGTAAGGAGGCCTCTGGAGCTATAGATAGCTGCAAGTTAATGCAACAAAACAATCTAGGGTGTAAAATGCAGGTAATGTAAACAAGCCCCAAGAAACACTATAATATACTATACATTTTTAACATAACTTAAAACTTAAAAGGGTTATTTGACCGATGATAACTGATAACTTGTTTTTGGTTCCACATAGAACCCTTTTGGTTTCATGTAGAACCCATTTGGTTTCGTGTAAAACCCTTTATTTCCATATTACACCATTTCCACAGATAGGTGTACTGGAAACCACAAAGGTCCTAGGGTTTCAACGTGTAATGCAAGAGCTGAAGAAAACATTTCTAACCCTCCTTTCTCTAAGAGTTCAAGACAATGATTAACGGAGATACATTACAATACGAAGACGGTAAAACAATAAACAAAACACTTGGAATTAAGGTATTTCTTTGGACAGTGTGTCAGATATTTCCAATGTGTGTTATTATCAGGTCTTGTCAACTTTGAAAGTAGACGGTTGGACTACCAGTTTCTTTGACATTGCGTTGTTCTTTGTGCAAAACCAGATTGGTTTCAATTGCATTTTAGCAGATACAGCAATCAAACTATCCCAAGAAAATATCTTAATTAAAGAATACCTATTAGACCTATGTTGCCCCACCTGGAATGTGTAGGGAATAACAATACTGATGCTCACCTGAAACGGACAGATCGACAGTGCGCTGGTCTATAGAGATTTTGTGCTTAGAAAATGTGTTTTTAGTAATGAAATATACTGTACTACAACTTATTGACTTTGAAGCAATACAAAATTGTTAACTTAAAAAGATTGCGTCAGTAAGTTAAGAAAAAGGCTTTTTTTTGCTTGGGGGCGGGATATTTTACCTTTATATAGGCAGGAAACTAGATAGTTTTTTTCAAAAGGCCAAAGACCTGCGGCAATTATATAATTAAAGTTTGTGACACAAATATAGTCAAGTTTGAGAAAAGTACAAAGAAATGTCAAAAACAAAATACTCTTCAGTGAAGAGAACCTCTGCCTGCAATAAGATATCACAAATTGGAGTCGCTTTTTCATGGTGGTTGAGGTATTGTTAAATAAATACTTTTCACTCTGTGAAAACAAAACTAAAACAAAAGTACAAAGCTCTCAGTCGAAATGCGAACCTGTCTGCTGTGATGTTTGAGTATTCCTTTTAAATGTTTGGTATGGGACGGGGTGAAGTTTAGGTATTACGTTTAGGTATTCCCTTTAGGCATGGCTTTTAAGGGCTATTGTTTGGTAAATGTTTCTAATAACGACAAGCTGTAGCCTAGTATCTCAAAGTTTTGCCTCCAACTCAAAAGCAGGACCATCGTTAGGGACAAACGTTTTGATGTCATTGAAGACATACTTACGTTTTGTAAACCGGGGGAACGTTTTTTTCTTAATTGTCCAAAGGTAACACCCTACCCTACTATAGGATATTGTAGATATTATACTATTGATTAAGTGCGTTTTTAAAGCTATATCTATGACACAATGAATTTAAAGGGTGAACCATCCCGATAACTAGGAATCGTAATGCTCAGTAACGATTTAGAGTTATGTTGGTGTTTTAGCAAAAGAACGTAAGAAATAATCAGTTTCAGATCATTTGGCCATGACGCATAAACACGTCCATGATGGTATTGTAACACTACCTAACTCCCAGCACTCGATCTGAAGTGATTGCATGTTCAATTTGTATGCCATATTGAACAATACATCTGAATCTGAAAGGTACCTAACCAATTGATTCATTTCCCCGAATCTCAAGCAAATGCACGCTGTGTATAAAAACGGAAAACGAATTGTGTAGGCCAAGAAAGACAAACCGACAGTTTAACATGTCAGTTAAATGGCTTGTTGTTTTAACTTAGAGTTACAGCCGGTGGATGTGGTGTACTGCCAATACTTGTAGAAATTGCATATCCATATAGGTCAAGTCAATAACACAAGCTTTTGGGAGGAAAAGAAATGGACGATGTGTGTTTTCCGTTTCCTTACTCGTGAAGTGTGCAGTGTGTAGCAAAGTCTCAGGTACTTTAATTTCACTCTGCATTGTTTACAGCAACATAGGGCACCCGGCCCATAAATCTCCCGCATGCTCCGTAGAGACAGGGCTATTTGTATGCACCGTTTTAACCGACAACATCCTCTGCCCATTAACGTCCTTCCCGAGCTCTCTTCGTCTCCTCTTATCTGCTTGATTCGAGCTCTGTCCGCCGAAAACACATTAGTAGATCCATGGCATGGATGCATTTCATTAAGACCAGTGTGGGAAACTGTGTGTTTCTGGAACAAAGGAATAGGGAATTGTGCTGCAAGTGCAACATGAATTCAAAAACTAAAAAGCAAAGTAAGCCCATTTAAAAAAAAAAAAGAAACAAAATGTCTACATGTTTTATATGTATGTGCGAAATACGCTATAGGCCTACCTATTTTTTATCGATGTTTTTCTCGGCTGTTTGTGTCAGACTCCAAGCCAAGGGTGCGCAGAAGGTAAGGGGGATTGTAAAAGGGGTTGACACCCAGAGAGACCGGCGTGGGCTTTTGTGCAGAGAGAAAAATGATTTATTGTCAAGCAGGCGGTTCAACCAGAGTTCACGGAGAATTGTGGTGTAGGCGCGCGGAGGAGCTAAATTATGGTCTTTGTGAGCTAGTATATCACAGATTCTATCTCCAGTACAGCCGACTGAGTGTGTTCAACGGTTTGAGGCAAAGAAAACAAACGGAATTTAATTACTTTACTTTCATTTCTCCTCCAGCTATAAGGAGTCCCTGATGCTACAGGTATAGCCTACTACAAGCTAATACTGACAAAAATTACCCAACTACCAGACCTAATAATAATAATTATAATACAATGAACTGTATTAGTAATGATAATCAAAATCGTGGATTTTCTGAATGTAGCAAAACGGGAAATTGACGATTGCTAAGGGAATTTAAAAAAAGTGCATTAAAAGCGCCGGAAACTCAAATTGGCTTATTAAGTTCACTTATTAGTATAATTTAATTAGGTGTTAATTCATCCCAGGTTATGGAATGAATCGTCTCGCATTCACTGCACATTCAAACCCAGTCATAATTCATGTAAATGGCGCCAATGTCGGACCAGTTATGTGCATACTGAATGCTTCCATCTGACATGCTCTGTGACGGCAATTCACTGAACTCTAAATAACAAATCGTCCTTAAAATGAGATTGATTTCGAAAGAACAATCAGAAAGGGTAAGGGCAGTGTCTTTCTTGAGCTCCCTCTAATACACGCTGTATAACTTAATTGTTTACATGTACATAGTGTATGTAAACCAGCTCAATAGTATAGGGTATTTTAATGTAAAATGGTAAATAAATGCAAACATATTTCACTTCTATGTTTTCAAGTCTTATTAGTTGTTTTTGAGATGACATTATTCGTAGCTATCTCGTTTTGTAGTGAAATAAATTACGTCTGTGTTCTCCCCTCGTCCACCATGCATTCTCAGGCTCTGAATATTACGTGGGCACTCTTCTACGACTCATAACTCAATTTAACTGAAATTCAAGTGGAGTAATTTGTTTATCCTGATTATCACTTCATGCTCTCTATTAACATATCAGTTACCCGAAACACTATCCTGCGTCGTATAGCTAGACCACTTGTTGTATTATTTTAAAATGACTCCATGGATTTTCTTTAACCGTGTGAGCCAACAATTTCGGAAACCTGAGATGATAATGTTTATGTTAAAAATAACTTACAGGAGTCAGTGTCTTAAGAGTGACTGGAGGGACAGGGAATGAGGCTGCCCTTGTGGCTATGCTAGGAGTAGGGTAAACGGAAGAGGGATTAAATCAGAGTGGTGCTGTGGAGAGGCTAGGTCGTCTCGGCTAGGCGAACTAGAGGGCATCATCCATCATGGGGCTGCCGGAAGATATGGATGATTTTCCTCAAAAGCTTTGTTGTGTTATTATATTAGTGAAATAATGGTGAAAATATAGCTAGCCTAGTCTTGTTGGCTGAGAATTACGCATTTTAGACCCTTCTATGACTCGTCTGTAAACCACGGTCATTTGAGAGGAGTTTTTATGTAACAGAAAAAGTATAGACCTATATTTAATTATAATGCTTTGATATGCTTAATTATTACTGCAATATCACACCTACAAGTTTACTGACTCAAATGAGTTCCTGAAGCCCGTAAGTTGCTTTGGTATTTGCTTTGAGTTCGTGGGACGTACAGTAGCCCAACCTTTGTCATTTGTCTTCCTCTATGTTTGTCCGTCCTTAACCCACAAGGGGTTTCATTAATAGAAAGATACTCGAAATAATGTTTCTTGATAGAGCAAAACACACCCATGTTTATATTGATAAATAAAAGAGGGTAAAGTCATTTGAGGTAAAAATACGATTACTTTCGATATTCTTGTGTGGTCGTCTCTTTGTCTTTGTGTGGCAATGATTGTCAAAACCCTTTGTTTGACCACTCCCATGGAATCCATTAAGTGGTTTACTCAAATAGATAAAAAAAGTATAGGCCTACTAATTACTTGGTCAGTTCCTTAACTGAACTCATTACTCATTCTGCCTCTATTCGTGAAATACATAATTATGTGCAACGAGACGAAAAACCAAATAAAATAGAACAACAACAAAAACACACCGAAGACGAGTTTATCTGGAAGATACAAAAATACCATTCACAGTGGTTAATCGTCATCTTTAATATAGTATTAACAGTTCAACAAACAGGTGACTCATTTTACAATCACATATTCACAATTAGTTGTTTTAATCTAACATTGATTTGATATGTTGTGACTGCATCGACATTGTCGAAATCTTACACTCATTGCACTCCTTTCATAAGTCAATAGTCTTCTCAAAAAGAAGGGTATTATGCACGAGACAACCTACCACGCCAGTTCGAGACACTTGCATTGCGCTGGTTTCCATTCAAATATCTTCCCATATGAACTTCTCTGTTAAACAGAAATAAGTATTTTGTTCCGATGGACGTATTCAGTGTAGCCACTCTCCCTTTCTCACTCTCCTTTTCCCTCGCTCTAATTCTCATTCACTCCTCCCTAAAATGACATATACTGATTATGCAAGGCTTTTGCTTTGTTAATATTCATATTCTAATGGTAGTGTTCATCTCTAGGTGAAGAAATATACCCTTATTGCAAAGCTTCGGATAGAATTGGTGCGGGTAAATCCGCAGCCATTAAGTTCCTTTCCGACTGTTTGCAACTCCAGCGCACAACTATTGGAGGACCGCCCCACGTGACTTCACGGTTCACCCCCTGGTAATATTCAATAGGCCTACAGTCTTAAAGCTTATTCAAAGTCATCTGCATTAAAGCATTTTGTAAAGCAATATATTTAACATGCATATGTACATACCAACCCAACTTTCAGAGCTTACACATAGTTCTATTTATCACAGTGAGTCTGATGAAGTGCATCATTCCAGGTCTACAGACCATCATCAATACCCCATTTGTCATCTGCAGGGCGACTACAATACTTCAACCCAACCTGCAGGATACGGCGCCGGACACAGTGGACGAGGCCACTCACCACAATTCCGACAGATTCCAGTCTTTTGTCCTGCTGTCAACTCTTCTGCTCGTACCAGCTGCACTCAGTATCCGACTGACCTGTTCCGGGGCACAACAGACCCGCTAGAGACCCACCATGGTAAAGGCAAAGCGGTTGTCAGAGGCAAGGCATGTAGTCCATCCTACTGCGTCTCACCTGGTCCTCTCCTCCCCTGGATGAGAGAAACTCGGAATGCCCAAAACCAGAGGACGTCGGCATTCAACGAATTAGGTAGGCTACGTCGAGTATTTCATTGTACTTTTACAGTGTCAGAGTGTCAGTGAATGTGCATTTATATTATTTGACCTTACCACGTTGCTTGTCCTATATCTTAGATTTATTTAAATTGAGCATTTTGCATTTTACATGATACATAGATAATTTGTAAATTATTACTTCTAAATGACTTCTAAATAATTCAAACTTACGTTCTAAATAATTATTTTATTATTTAGGACATAGGTTTGAATGTTTTAAATATTATTTTCAACGTTATATGTACGCTACATCTCGTGTTATCCAATTAAGTAATCTGTTCCCACTCGTAACCGTGTGTTCTAATCCATTAACCCATTATTGTCTAGTTTAGCATTACCACAGCAATCAATTCATCTCCAGCTCTTTGCTTCACTCAGTGATAAAATTCAAACAACGTTGCTTTTCACAGATGGGCCGTTTGACTAGCCAATGATGTGCTTTGCTAAAGTCACATGACAGCTACTCATTGTTTGGGTCCCTTTCAGATACGTATGTATAGAAACGCTGAAAAACATCTTTTATAAATCATCTCTTCATTTTTCCTTCAATAAAACAGTTTAAACTTAATTCGTCTTTATTTTATATGCCATATTTAACTTTTTTTGTTTTTTACTTTTTTTGACTTCTCAGGAAATTAATCAAATGCTGTTCTTGCCATACTTCTTTCCAATAGTGTAACTGCATTTCAAATAGGCAAAATGTAGTACATTTATTGTTGTCTCTATTTATATATATATTGCATCATCATCTTCTTCCGCTTAATTTATATATATATATTTTTTTTAAATCACTTCCAAAATGGTTCTTTGGCTGTCCCCTAAGGAGAACCATCACTTTCAGGAAGAGATTATTTCATTTGGAAACCAAAAAGGTTATACCATGAATACCATGGGTTATACTTGGAATCATACTGGTTATACCTGGAACTAAAAGGTTCTACAAAAGGGATTTTTCAAAAGCTCCGCTCAAAAGACACAGACAAAGAACACAATTAAAAACTTTTTTTCAGAGAGTGCCATACAGATTAACATTTGTAAAAATAGCATGTGACCAATCAATATTTGCTATTTACCATAATACCATTTTGTCTATCATTCATAATAACATAATATGCATTACACTCAAATGAAATACAGCCAGAGTTAATACAGTCTAAACTATTTCTAAATAACTAGAAATCTAAATAATGTCTCTCTGTATATACTGTATGTATGGTATGTGTGTGTATTTTCTATCATAATGCATGCAACAGTGGGTTAGTCATGTTTCAGTCAAGTCCTTTTTTCAAGTCCTTTTTTAAGCTACTTTCCCTGTAAGTAGGTCAGATGTCCATGGGTAAACTGGAGCTCTACTGACAGAACCGTGGTGGCCCAGGTGGTTCTCTAGGTGGTTGTTTCCAAGCATTGTGGTGGTCCCTAGGCACTCTTTAAGTTATTGAGTTGACAGCTACCACACTGCCGAGTGTAGATTTGATTAATGCCCATGTCAGATTTTCCCCCTAGACTCTGTCTTTAGAAAGGGGGATGTTTCCTAAAACACTGTCACGTGGTACAACAGTGTGTCAGACACTGGCAGCACAGCAGGCCTTCCACTCCCTGAGCCGTGTTTAGGCCTTCCACTCCCTCAGCCGTGTTTAGTCCTTCCACTCCCTCAGCCGTGTTTAGGCCTTCCACTCCCTCAGCCTTCCACTCCCTCAGCCGTGTTTAGGCCTTCCACTCCCTCAGCCGTGTTTAGGCCTTCCACTCCCTCAGCCGTGTTTAGGCCTTCCACTCCCTCAGCTGTGCTTAGGCCTTCGACTCCCTCAGCTGTGTTTAGGCCTTCGACTCCCTCAGCCGTGTTTAGGCCTTCCACTCCCTCAGCAGTGCTTAGGCCTTCGACTCCCTCAGCCATGTTTAGGCCTTCCACTCCCTTAGCCGTGTTTAGGCCTTCCACTCCCTCATCCGTGTTTTGGCACGGCGGTCTCTGAGGCCTTTCGTTTGACTCTGCAAAAGACACCTTACCCCACAACAGAGCAGTTCACAGTTTCTGTTGTCATTCCTCTGTTCAAAGCCATTCTGGTTTTTGTGCAAGCTGGGATGGAGCACGCCTGGGTGCGTTCTCACTGACCTTTAATTGACTGCTCTTTTACATGTCCCTTCTGTAATTTCCCTGGGAGATTTAGTGTGCGGTCCTAATGATGCTGGTGGTCTCCCAAGCAGAGGAAGAAATGGAGGGAGAGAAGGAGACAGAGATGGAGGGAGGGACGGAGGGAGGCGAGAGCGGACAGCATTCACCAATACTCAGCTGGTGGAGCTGGAGAAAGAGTTCCACTTCAGCCCGTACCTGTGTCGACCTCGTCGGCTGGAGATGGCCGCAGACCTGGAGCTCACAGATCGGCAGATCAAGATCTGGTTCCAGAACCGACGCATGAAATACAAGAAGTATCACAAGGACGCGGCAGAGACTGAGACGCCTCCCTCAACCTGCTCTACCACCACCCTCAGTCCAGGCTCGTCCGTCCGAGTCAGCTGCCCAGGATTCAGAAGTGCTTGTCTGGTGAGGGCAACTGAATCTCCAAACCTCCTGGTCACGGATTATGATTACGGCCTCGTTCCTAGTGGTTCTCACTGTAAGGCCGATGTGGGTGAGGTTTTTCCTGTGATCCCCAAGGACTTTCGTTATGACTCTGCCAGACCGTTGTCAGGGAGGTGTGAGCAGCACATGGGTCTCTGGAACCCTTCCCCAGAGCAGAGTGATGCACACCTATCCTCTTTTTCTGATATCAGTGCACACTTCGAATTTCATGGATGTACCCCAGAAACCCCTACTCTCACTCGTCTGTGAGATCACCTGGACTCTGTTCATTTACGTATAAATTTAGGGGCTCCATCACTCCTCCCATCCAGTCATCCATCCATCCACCCACACACACACACGTACTCACACACACACATACACACACACATATACATACACACTAATGGTTACAGCAACCCCCCAAACAGGCACTGGAGAGTGGGCGATTTAAATCCAACAACATTCCTCTGAGCCATTCTTCTTCTTTTCCATACTGCACACGCAAACCAGGAAGTCGATGGGGTCAGTGTATGTGTGTTCACTCTGCTTTGAGCGAAGTGCGACAAGTCAAGGAAGTCCTGGCCAATGCCGAATAAGTACCACCCTAAGCACCTCTCAGGATCTTCCAAGCAAATGGCATTCAGCCGCAGCAACGACACCTGAGAGCCCCTCGTTAAACTTTTTAAAATGATCTCACTGAAGGCATAAGCGTTATCCAGATGTTATACAGAGGTAAAATGGATCTAAACCATCAACTATTGCTTCCTACTTGGCTATAACACTGTGTGGTACATTTGACACATTAAATGCTGTAGCTCTTTTGGTTTATAGACTAATTAACATGATTTAGCTTAGCAGAAAAAACATGAAATACTGTACATTCGGTTGTAGCTACTGTTGTGCATGTAGATCGCATGTTTTTAACACTTTATCAATACATTGGTATTTTTTAATGGCTAATAGGCTTTTGGTTCTAAAGGATTTTCACTTTGAATATAGTCATGTGTTAGGCCTTGTTTTCTGTGATCTTGTAAGTACATTTAGCTGTTTATTTGTGCAAGTTGTGTGTGGGAACGCGGAAACATATGTTCATGTTGAATGAAGTTCTATTTTTGTTATGTGACTACGTATGTGCATTAAATAAACAATGTTTTTGATACTGTTGCTGATTAAATAAAATGTTTAATAAATGCATTTGTGTTAAACCTATCTCAGTGATATCGTAATCTTCCTACATTTTTCATCTAAATTAATTCATTCTCCCAGAGCAGTTTATTGAGGTTAAAGAGCATATGCTACTTCTGGAAAACACATTTTGAAAAACGTATTTTGTAAAAATGAAATTAACCCATGCTGTAGAGTAAATTCAATATAAACTGTGATATTGTGTTTTCATGTTACACCATCTCTGGGCACAGCGTCTCTCCCTGGAGCCTGCCTTATCGTTCATTAATCATAGAGACAAGGCAGTGTTTCCAGCCGTCCAATCAGCGGCTCTCAGCTCAGCCCACTGGGCACCATGACGAGCTGATGCCGCCCCCCTCGCGGTCTTCACACTCTTCTTCTCAATTGGCTCTTCAAGCAGTACAAGCTGAAACGAGCAGTTGTTAGGCTGGGATTCGTTCAAACCCGACACAGCAATGTTTACTCATGTCTTTGTTAACAATATGCATCCCTCATCTTATTCTGGAAAGTGGTGGCAGTTGTCACTATTTATCTTTTTTTTTAAGACCAGGCACCGAGGTCATTTCGGCCAATGAAATAAGAGCCAGTGTGTTAATACTGCAATGCAGGTTTGATTGAATTGAGTCCATAGAGCTGCTCTCTGATGTGCCAGATGCATGGCTCAGCAACCCATTGACTACAGTGGCCTATAGGCCAAATGGTTCTTATTTTGCCATCAGTCTACACACTGTACCACATAATGACAAAGCAAAAACGCATATTTAGGAATTTGTGGCAATTATCTGGAGAAAAATATGTACATATATATTCAGACCCTTTATTCAGTACTATGTGTAAGTACCTTTGGCAGGAATCGCAGCTTTGAGTTTCCTTGGGTATGCCAATACCAGCTTTGCACACCTGGATTTGGGCAGTTTCATCCATTCTTCCTTGTGGATCTTCTCAAGATCTGTCTGACTGGATGGGGAGCGTTGTGAACTGTGACCTTCTATCTGTAGTCTCCCTAGAGATTATCACTGGGTAATCCAGAACATTCTCAGACTTGTCAGGACACTCCAGTGTTGTCTTGGCTGTCTCCTTCAGGTCGTTGTGTGTGCTTGGCCAGAGTCTAAGGTCCTATGCACTCTTGCTCAGGTTTTCTTCAAGCAACTCTGTATTTTGCACTGTTCATCTTTCCCTCAATCCAGACCAGTCTCCCAGGCCCTGTCATGGAGAAGAATTCCATTACCATGAGGCTCCCATCTTCACTGGGGAGATGCTATAAGCCAGGTGGTCTTGTTTTCACAAGAACGCTATGCCCCGACATACTGTGACGTGTGGGAGTTATATAGACAGGTTATCATGTTCAATCAATTGAATTAGCCACAGGTGGACTCCAGTCAAGTATTAGAGACACTGCAAGGAGGATCAAAAGACACAAGATGTTTCTGAACTCAGTATGGAGTGTCATGACATAGGGCCTGAAGTCTTATGTACATGAGATATTTCAGTGTTTGATTTTGAATAAATTGGTAAAATGTTCTAAAATTGTGTTTTTGCTTTGTTTTCACGAGACATATCATGCAGATTGAATTAAAAAATAAATTATGCATTAAGTCTGTAACACAACAATATGTAGAAAAAGTGAAGGGGTCTGAAAAGGAGAGAGAGAGAGAAGACAGACAGCATCTGTTTTATATTAAAGCCTCAACAAGGCAAGTTAACACCAAAGTATGAGGAAAAGGGTGGAACCGTGACACGTAACAGAAGACGCAAACAATATTTGACTCAATATTAAACGTCTTTATGAAATTAATGTTCAATGGAGAACAGTACAAAGAATTTAGTAAATGGACAACTTCAGCGTGTAGCTGAATGAAAGAAAGAGGGGAAGACACAGAGGAAGAGAGCAGGCAGCGGAGTGGGATTCTTTGAATTCTTGATCGTGTGCTGAGTGGAGGAGACCTGATTTATGATGGTGGTTCATGGCATTACATGAGGTCTGGCCCAGCATCTGAGGAGATCTCTTCTGCTCCGTTCTGTACTGAACATACAGCGTTTTGCACGTTAAACACAAGACACGCCACACTAAATAGTACCACTACAAACATTGCCACGATGCATTGTGGAATACGAAACAGAGTTTAGGTTTGAATACGCATCAGGCACATGGGGTCAGATTTCTGGTAGTTTAGATATCCAGAGCAGATCATAGATTATGTTTTGCGCACACAAACCAAAACTGATATTCTCTTTCCCAAACTGCCCATAAAACTTTGACTGTGGGACCCATAGAACACTATTACACTCAACCCTTTCAATGATAAAGAGGATGTTAAATTTCACAGATGGGCTTGCACTCTCTCTTTGCCATTCTATTTTTTTGTTATTTTTCTTTCTTTTCCGCCCCATTTTCCCTACCCCTGCCT
Source organism: Esox lucius (assembly GCF_011004845.1). Taxonomy (NCBI): domain Eukaryota; kingdom Metazoa; phylum Chordata; class Actinopteri; order Esociformes; family Esocidae; genus Esox; species Esox lucius. The sequence continues at coordinate 28,670,565 of NC_047580.1, read as the reverse complement.
CTACCCTCCATATACAGCAGAAATCCCCACTGTTGATGACCAGGTGAGTGTTGCTTAACAGAGAACTGTTAAGAACAAGTTTCCTGTGTCACCTTTATGGGTTTTATTTATTTGTCCGTTTGGTGGTGTGGAACAGAGCAAAGGAGGTCATCACTCATGTAGATGGACCATAACTCATCCGTTACTGCTCATCCATTTGCGGAATCTGACTTCCACGTTGGCCAGACAACTGTTACTGTCACATTAAAGCACGGCATTATAAAGATCAATTACGTTTTAAATGCATTCGAGTTAAGGATGATCGGTGACGATAAAGAAGGTAAGCCACTGATTAAATTGTGTCAAACAGTACAAAAGGAGGGGATGGGGGGGGGCTGTTGTGGTTCAGTGGGCAGAAAAGAACATACAGTAGCACAACACCCAGAGGGATGACATTCTGTAAATATTTTTTGGTTAAAAACTGCTTTGAACTTCTGAACGGGATATTGTGTATATCTGCCACCATAACAGATCTGACAGATTAATGAAGATGTAATCACACCAGCCATCGAGGTTGAATGTCAACATGTTGATCACCATCGATCGTTTAGGAGGAAGACAGGCGATACCATGGAAAGCCGATAGCTTAATTACACAGCTTCAGAATCAACACACAGTACTATAAAACATAAAATGAAATGCCTCTTTATGACACAGTGTTTATTAACCCTATTCATTTCAACAATAGGCATTTCTGGCTCTGCCTGTGTAAGACAGTATTGTTATTTGCACATACGATATAAGTGCAAATAACGTCTTGGCTGTGCTCGATCTCCCTCCGTTGCCCTGCATACATTGCAATGTGAGACTGAGGATGGGTTGAAGCATATGGCAATGAGCTGCCGTGATGAGCACACCCACACATAAACACACACGAGTTAATGTTGAACCCTGCTCATTTCCGTCAGTATTAGCTCCGGAAGGAAACTGGGGAAATGTACACAACAGCTTGTGGGGAAGGAAGATGACAAATGTTTTGTTGTCACGGCGCTTGTGATACTGCCCGCTGAGCGCTTTCCTAAGCTCCCAGGATCTGTGAAGCATCACACATACATATTCTTGTAGAGCACCAGCAGTTAGCTATACATATTGTATGCCAAGCAAAGCACTGGAGGCTACATATCCCTCTACTGTCCTCTCTATCTGGGAGAATGGGGTTATTTGCATCTTACAGTAGACGTCTGTGCACCTGGAAGGGGGAAAAAAACACAGCTGAGGTTATGACTGCTGAGAGATCTCTACGATAGAGATCACCACAGTAGAAATCCCCATGGTACAGATCCTCACGTTAGAGTTCCCCACGGCAGAGATCCCCATAGGGGAGATCCCCACGGTAGAGATCCCCATGGCAGAGATCCCCACGGCAGAGATCCCCACAATAAAGATCCCCACGGCAGCGATCCCCACAGTAGAGATCCGCACGGCAGGGATCCCCACAGCAGAGATCCTCACGGCAGAGATCCACACAATAAAGATCCCCACGGCAGAGATCCCCACATGTATCGGCCAGATGTTTTGATTGCTCCCGTCTGTCTGCCTTTGGGCTCCGGTGACATCCTCCCCACCCTACATGCTGGCCCGCTTTAGCAGTTGAGCCCCACATGGTCCTCTGTGACTTCTCTGGTCGGCAGTGACCATCGTCTGTCATCATGCAGTTAATTCCCACTGCTCTCAGGGTCGACAGGTGACAACGGACGAGCCTATGACAGTAGCCGGAATGTTTATGACAGGGTTAGACCAGGGCCTCCTGCACACCATGTTAGAATTAGCACCAGGCAGCTTGCTTCAGCTAGCAGCATCATTACTGTCCACTGTCGGCAAGGTGTGTGTGTGTGTGTGTGGGTTTGGGTGTGTGTGTGTGTGCATGTGTCAGCAGGGTGAGGAGTCAATGCAAACATATAGGAGATAATCCGGTCCATCCAGGCGGGGACACCATGATCCCTGGTCCTCGGCAGTTCAGATTCTCTATTGACTACACGTCAGAGACATCACCGACATCAGAGCTCACCGGAGAAAACTAATTAGCACCAGTCAGTCAATGCGTTTTCTGCCAGTTGTTGTGAGATTGACAACCTCCCCAGTAGGGCTGTTATCATCTCCTTAAACAGCAAGAGCAAATGTGGCATCAAAAACAAGGTATGTGGAAGTGTATTATGCATGTAGGAGTGTGGGGGCAACAGGCCATGTGAGGGTGACAGTCAGGACAAGGTGTGGTAACCCATTCAGGCAACCCCAGAAGACCTCTTTGAATTTTTCCAGGATATGGTTAGCATCTTGCGAAAAGGACTTTGTGGAAGGGCATCATTAGAGTACGGCTGTCAGGTGGAAAGTTAAAGATGTGACGTTGGGAAAACAATGCTGTGTACAGATGAATCCATCCCTTCTCCATTCTGAACACGAGCCCAGGTTGTTCACCGTCATCTGAGTGTCTGTTTTGGGCATACAAGCTGTTCAGAGGGTGACAGAGCCAATTTCGGGTCCAGACGACTTGTTTCACTTGGTCAGCGTGAAATTATTACACCTGTTGCCTGGAGGTTTTACACAGAATAAAAATATATGCTAATCAAATGAACAAGGAATAAAACATGAGGTATTTAAAAAATAAAATAAACATTTCATAATTAATTCGCTTTGGGTTACGTTTTTTTTATATATATATAAATTAGGTGTTTTCGAGAAAGAAGTAGGAGAGATACTTAAGCCAGATTTAATTTTTATTTTTTTATCGCATGCAAAGCCCTTTCCTCCACCCTCCCTCCGCTGAAAGCCATTACAGAAATACAATTTCTAATACCTCCACACACGCAGGTCTGCGATCGACTGCAAACAAATTTATATTCAGGCGGTAAACAGAACGCTGCAGAGATTTATTTATTGAGTATAGGGGAGAGAAACAAGCTAGCGCCTGAACCCTGAGTAACCTCGCGAGCTGACAATAAGATGGATACGTGTAGCATGCAAATGTACGGAGGGAAGGGATATGTCGCACTCAGTCATTCAGCACATCGCTGCCTGTAGAATTCCATTAACTCCACAGCTGCGACCGGGTTTCTGGGTTGTAGCCTATATACGCATGCTGTTATTGGCCTAAGTTGTTGATTGTATAGAATTGTTTTGTAAATATTATTGCTGAGTTATGGATAAATATTATGTGGTAAGGTTAGTGTACGGTCTTTTCGGGGAAAATGACGTTGGTGAAAATAACAGCTATAACTATAATTCAGATGACATAAAAATATAAATTGTAAAAGAGCAGCACAAATAGCACAATGTCTACATGATAATACATCGACTAAATAATAATGACTACAAATAATAATTACAAATATTAAAAATACGTTTTACGCTGGCAAAGATAAAATGTGTAGGAAATTGTAATGTTAGTTAATGGATATATTGTTTTACAATCAAAAAATAGAAAGGTCAAGACTATCTACCAGGTAATTTTAAAGAGGAAACAAGTTCTCTATTTTGTTTTAATTATAAACACAGCAGTTGTGTAGCCCTCAGTAAAACGCTTATGTGCAATTTCCTTGGAAATTGCAGTATATCAATACATCAATAATGACAAATATCAATAAAAAAATTACATTATAGGTGGTTGTATGCATGCAAACTGATAAGTACACAATATACGATATATAGCCTATGTTAAGAATGCGTCAAGTCAAGTATTCGGTAGCCATTTCAAAACAATTTATTCTCATTCTCCACGAACTTGAATTACCTGTATTACTGAAAGCTTGTAAAAATGAATACATCATGCTGTATAGCTTACCAATCATTTCTGCTTCTTTTGTGAACATTATGTTGTTTATATGAGAAAATAGTAACACGTCTTACGTTATGCTAATTTGGAGGATTTTATTCAGTAATGTATTAATCTGTAATATAATAGGAATTGCTTCAGGAATCCTTATGATTGTCTTGGCCAACGCGAAACTCAACTCAACCGATATTAAAATATTTTACGATAAAATCTGTTTTTTATGCATATATTCATTCAAATTGCACAGTCACCATTTCCTATGCCTGATGCAATGAAAAATACAAATAGACGTTATATGTCAAGGAAAATAAATGCACGAAGTATGTTTTTATCTGAAATACCATTACAGAATTTGCAATATTGATATAGTTTGATAATACATAGATAGTGACATTACTTCCCAGTTCCTGAAGACACCTGTCTCTGGAAAGAAAAACATTTGTGTTTTGTCCTCACATTTTCCTAGTTGGTCGGAGACTAATTACAGATATGCTGCCAGTGAACAGCTAAACAGCCACTGCCACGACCTTTGAACCCATTAAGTGTGCCTTTCACATGACCCTTAGCCCCAGGCCTTCACTGAACACGGTCTCTGGTGCTGAAGAAATCATCCACACAGGATAATCGTGTACAAGCTTAATATTAACGAATAACCCAACCCTTCAATTAGTTTACCTTCCTCCTGTTTTAAGGGTTATGTCATGACATACACCGAATGATTTAAGAAAATACGTAATAGTTACATCCGGGACCTGTAAACACGGTTGGTATGAGCTGATATTCTAAAGCAGTTAAGAATAAATTATAGATTTGAAGTACTAACAGTACTTCTGTCATAAGGTATGGAGTCACAACACTGTATGTAAACAGGAACATACCACATCTAACGTAATTGTACCTGTTTGAAACAAGCAGTTATACTGAATACCTCACTTCATTAACCTAGTCAATCCTCTTAGTAAACTTGACTTACTTGCTTCTCCATTTCCCAGTCTTATATGAAGACAAAACTGGGTCACTCCACACTAAGAGGTAATCTTAGGCTTTTTCACTCTGAACCGCCCTGTTTGAAAAAACAAAATGATCATGAATGATGTTCTGTACGAGTATTGTGTGCTGTACTGAAGTCCATTAATTTGACCACCTCAAATGAGTTTACAACTTGCTTGGCTTGGTTAATCAGTGTGCTGTCCCCGGTGGATGACAGAGATGTCCATCTATTGGCCAAGACCAAGAGGGCACGTCATCTCCATCAATCAGAGAACGAATTTCTCTAGGGCATGCCCCTCCGACTGTCCATGGTCGCTATCCTGGTTCATCCATGTGTTATTGGGTTTAAGCTAGAGGCCACCGGTCCATTAGTTATATAACCGTTTGACCGATCCAATGATTATGCTTAGGTGGTAATGAATTCGTATCAAGAGTTAACTTGCAATGGGGAGAATAGCTCTCTTTTCGCTGTGGGCTACCGACCAGGAGAGGTCAAGATAACGGACTTGGATCAGGTAACCTTTACTGAACTTTGCTCGGGCAATGAGAGTAACTCTTTAACGGAGGTTGGCACGGAATATTCTTTACAAGACCGTTACGAATCCTTCTCCAGTCCCAGATCTGCTACCGACGGCAAGATAACTCAGCTCCAGGGCTTCTCAGGCTCGTGCAGCCCTCCCCGGACACAGAGTCAGGGCTTTTCCACCACGCCTCCGGCCTGCCTACACTACTCTCGTCTCCCCTCCTACCTTCGGACGGATACTCCTGGACACGGCTCTTCCATACACGACACAGAGACTGGGGCACTGGCTAAATCCGAATTCGGGTCTATAAATGCACAGATACAAATCTACACGCATGATGGGCCTAATATTCACTTTGCCGTTGTGGACAGTGGCTCTCACTTGGACCCCAACTGTAAGGTAGCCGAACTAAGTCACACCAGCAAAACTTTTGAGTGGATGAAAGTGAAGAGAAGTCAACCTCGGACTGGTAAGTTTTGGTAAAGTTGTCCACGTTCCCGTTTCGGAAACTCCGATTGATAAACATGTTTTTAATAATATTTTTTTTAAAGCATAATTAGTTGTCAGTTCGTTAAAACATACATTTTTATTATTTTATGAAAAACGATATTCCTCATATATAATCGAAAATTAATTTGTTGTGTCAAATCTCAACTCCGCGCGTAGGACAGTTACGTACTGTGAGAAAGTAAGAGCAGCCTGCACACAAAAAGTGCTGGGTGTTTGGGCTATCTTAAGTTTCGCGAAAGTCGCTCAACATCAACGAAACAATTTGTAAAAAATTATGAATTAATGTAGCCTATTGTACTGAATGCTGGCTTCGATTTGAGGAAATAAATGCATAATCGTGAAGTTAACGCTCATTATATGAATGTACCTGAGCGCCTTTAATTCGTAAATTCCTAAAACAGTCTATTTCACAATAACTACATGTAGCCTTTGGTCAGTCTTTGTCAGTTTGGGATAATTGGGATGGGCTGGATTACAGGTGTGGATGCTAGCTGGGCCATGTGCACTAGTCATTATAAAAGACAGGTATGGTTACCTATCTGTTTATACGGGGCACGGAAAAGGACGGCCATACTTTGGTTTGTATACTTTAATAATAAGGAATGCGATGTGACAACGGAATCGGAGGGAATTGGGGCAGAACCCCCATGTGCCTTGCTTTAGTTCACGTTGTGCTCTGAAATACAATGTCGCGTGAGTGTTGCACAGATAAGTTTAGCCGAACTCAGTCTCTATAACTGTAACGTTAGAGCTATCTGTTTATTGATTTTCTGTCGGGATAGTAATAAGAGCCTTGCGTATTGATCTCTGCGCACAGCACCTTTATGTCCACCTTTTTAACATAATCATTGTTCCATATCATAAGTCCCCTGGCTTGTTGTAAATCCTTTCTGTGACATTTGTCATAAAGTTACTGGTTTCAAAGACATTACAAAGAAAACATTACTCCTCCCAGATCCTATTAAATGTACCTGTTATACATCCAAAGACACCTTAAGGCACTTGACTGACTTTCAGCTTTGTTTGGTTATAATGGCAGAATTAGAGGAGACTAAGAGGAGTATGTTAGGAACTCACGCTCAGAAGAGTTGGTTGGTATCTCATACACGTCTGCAGTGACAAATAGATCCCCAATTTCACTATACTGGGAAAAGTCCACTATCCACTCTTAGCACATCAGTTAAGCAAATGCCCTTCTAACACAGACATCCTTGTGTCTGTATGGTATGAAAGTGAAGGATGCTTTTTTCCTCTCAAGTCCCAAAGACGTCAGTAGGATTACAGTACAATTTACATACTAATAAACGAATATGATATATATTACTATACATACATATAATATACATATATTTCGGATTGGCCTTAAGTCTTTGTACATATGGGTAGAGAAGGTACAGACAGTACACTTAAGGATCATTTCCACAGTTGGTGTATATATCTCATTAGTGCTATGTTGTTACCATTAGAAATGCAGTATATTGTTAAAGCCACCGCTCCGTTTGATATCTGGAGGTGTATTAGTCTTGGCACGAAGCAACGCATCACTATATTCTCTCATACATAAAGGCCTCTATAGAAGCCCTCAGTAACTTGATCTGCTGGTACTGTGTATATCCTCTTAGTGCGTCATTCTTCAATTATGCTCTGACAGCACCTGAATTACTGTGGGTAGGATGCCCAGATGGCTGAGGCAATGTGTATCGATCTCTCCACTTCCCTCGTTTCTTCTCTTTTCTCTCTCTCTCTCTCCTTGGCTGTGAAGGCCTCAGCTCAGTTTCCTGCCCTGGCTTTGCTGGTTGGCTATTTCCAAAGCATGCAAGTCATTCCTCAAATATTTTTGTTTGATTCTTTTATGCCTTCTGGCCAGCATCAATTATATTATCTTAGAAGTCATTAATCAGAATGTACATGTGATTTTCTATTCCTGAGAGCCCACATGTTTAATTACCTACCGTCTGCATTGGCTTATTCCTATTCTCTATGGGCAACTGCACTGTTGTTTCACGTTAGGTTATGTAGGATAACCCTTTCTTCACATTCTAGGCTGTAATCCTATCTCAGGAAAAGGATATCCCGATTCTACAAGTACTTGACTACATGTCTTTAATTACACAGTTTTGTGTAAGTCTTTATTAAGGCATTTCTGGAGGTTCACCTCAGTGAAACAAAAAGTTTTTTCACCTGACCAACAACCCGAAAAGCTGGCTAGATGTAATCCCTGTGCTGGCCACGTGAAAATATATAATCCAGTGAGTAAGTTATTTCTTTAAATGATAATGCGTTCATTGTGAACTTTACAGGTAAAAATAAATAAATAGAAATGTATAATGTGACTAGCACTAGGATTGAGCTAATCCTAGTGCTAGGATCCTGGTTTATAGACTCAGCTGCTTGAACACCCATCCACCATCCCTAAACACGACACCCCAGGAGGATACATGCCTACTCGATGGTACTGTAATAGCTTCTCACATTGCCCCTAGTGGATGTTAACGTATTCACATATCACTGGGTCCAAACGTAATCCAGTACCTTCACAATCTGCACCTTCTTGCTCAAGAAGAGTCTGAGCTGCATTTCTCTTTGCCTGAAACATGAATGTCAATATTTCTCCTTTGAACTGTTCTTTCTGTAACCACTCATAGAGTCCCTGCTACCGAGCCTACATCTGTTCTGGAAATCAGTGGTGTTATAACATCCTTTGATTTCAATGGCATTCGACTGTACACACGCTGGGTTATATTGTTTCAGATAAATCAAACCAGATAGGCTACATGTGGCTTTATTGAGTGCACATATGCCCTAACAAGCACATGACACGTCTACCAGCAGAAATGTGTAGGAAATCACCCACATATACAGTAGAGTAGGGGTTTGGGATATTGAAATGTTGATCAGTGAGTCCTATCTCAGGGATTACCTACCATCTTAAAACATGGTGCGTTAAAGATCTGTGGCACTAAAGCCAAGTTTTTCCAATACTGTCATCTTGTTTTTTAATCTTAATACAGATACTGTATGTCATTATGTAATCACTTCACACTGAAAAAGACATTAGTCTGTTCCATTATAAGAACATTTTATGTTGCAGCCCTCAATGGTCAGTTTCAGAAATAACCCCAGGTGGCCAACACGTATTTCAACCCTTAAAAGAAAACAAATTGGAAATATTGGCACAAATACTCTTTCTGTTAAATAGTTGGTCTCTTATTCACCTTTTTCAATTTGCTTTTGACCATTTGTTTTCAATTAACCAAAGTAATCTCGGATGTTCAATAAAATTGTATATTTCTTGTTTCAAACTGATTTCTTTCATAGCTCCGTGTTTGGAACATTTGTGTGAAACTGCGGTGGAACTCAAAGAAATTGGTTGAGATGTTGGTGAATGAGCTAATCTGACATACTGGTGCTGCCAATAAAGACATAGATATAGGTGACATAAAATTGGCACCAGGTCCATCAGATCAAATGTTTTAAGTTATGATCTGATGGCCCTGGTGCCAATTCTCTAACGGAATTTGAAAGATGAGTCTCTCAACTAGGAAAAACATTGACTGGAAGCTAAATAGCTTTTTAAACATTTTGAATTATGGAGCCTATCTGGACTACAACAATTGTTGTGACAACTATTTAATTTAAATATAATTTACCTTATACGTGAATAGAACTCTTGCAACGTCATAGGTATGCCATTAGGCACAACACATGCAGTCAACGCTTTTGCTAGAACCTTGACCCAGAAGGTGTATAAACTCACTAGCAATGCTGTTGACCTGCTAAGTAATATGGTGCTCGCTGTCGGACAAGTGCTGTTGCTGGTGATAATAGATTTTTTTGGTTCCTTCTAACTAAGTAACAATGAAATTACTTAGTTTCTGATTCTGTTTATATATGGAGCTGAAGAACTTCAGAACCAGGCTTTCTATATCGCAACTTATTCCAAATTGAGTGAGACATAATCTTTAGACAAATCTGTGTGGGCTCCATATCAGTATCTTCTCAGGCTAGATACATATACCTCTGTACCAAATTTGATGCTTTTATCACGATTAATTGTTCTAATTATTGAGTTGACCTTTTCAGCCTTTTTACATACTTTGTTCATGCCTCCATGTTAACATATCAAGATTACTTTTACATTTAAGACACTAGAGCAATTTACAATAGTTTGGGCTTACATTTTCATACTGCCCCCCTGTGGGAATCAAAACCACAACCATGGGTTTGATCTACTAAGCAGGAACTGAGCTCATTAATAATAGTTTCAGAATGTTTTAGCATTTCTCCTGTAAAGAATAAGCAAAGGTTTTATGCACTTTTACGTTTAAACAAATCCAATTTTAGGGGAATGTTATAGTTCTGTTATATTTCTAAATAGTTTACTACTTCTTTATATTATTGTTTCCTAATTATTAACACTTACATGTTTATTACATTTTCAGCCAAGATGCACATCGCCTGCGGAGTGAGCACTCCAGGCATCAGAATGGACAGAGAAGGTAGAGATAATCACGGCATTCCCCCTAATGGGTATCATCTTACTGCTAACGGGGTGCCTAGGACCAACTTCACCACCAAACAGCTCACTGACCTCGAAAAGGAGTTCCACTTCAACAAGTACCTGACACGCGCGAGACGAGTGGAGATCGCTAGCGCCCTGGAGCTGAGTGAGACACAGGTGAAGATTTGGTTCCAGAACCGGCGCATGAAACAGAAGAAATTAACGCGCGAGGGCCTTCTTCTTGCATTGACCCCTCCAGCGTCCTCGAACTGCTTGGAAAGCTCACGCTCCAATAGCTTGGACACCTGTCCCTCTCCTTAATTGCCATATCAGTCCTCGTGCTCTGCCAAACACCTGATGCCCCAAACACTAAACTAGAGGAACTGTCTTTTGCGTAAAAAAACAAGGTGTGTAGTAAGAGTGACAGTGTCATCAACTGGCAGTTTTTTTTAATTCTGTGTTTGGAGGAATATTATTTTGCATATCAGTTTTATGTATTTATGTAAGTATCTATTTATTTATTTGCGTCTCAATTTGCTGATGCTGTGGCGCCAGTAAACGAAAAACACAATAGGCCTACAGAAACCGTAACTAAACAATGTATACTGAATTTACGAAAAACATTACAAAAGCCTTTATTACAGACGCAGCATTTAAAAATAACAGTGATTAATGGCAGAAGATAAAAATACAACCGATAAAACTAAGGAAAAGTCAGTGTGTGTGTTTGTGTGTGTGTGTGTGTGTGTGTGTGAGAGGTCTTGTTTTACGAAAACAACGAAATCAGTGTTCGTTAAATGTACATATTTGACACATTTCTCACTTTCAGATGCATGTTCCTGGCCTACCTGAAACTTTAAATTGGTGTAGCCTATCCAAGAGAACATTTCACAATTGAATATAAATATAATGATTAATGCACTCTGAGTTTATACCAAATAACATAACTTTATATGCATTTTTGTCCTGTTATATTTCTATATTTTGTTGTTTATTAGGTTATCCATTAGATTTCCTGGTAATCACTTGAATGTCTACATTTCGACATTACAATTTGTCTTTAAGTTTGTAATGGGAAAATAAATCATTGAAAATATCTAGGAGGATTTCAAATAATAACAATTTCTTTGGAATAACAATTTCCAAAGAACCTGTCATTTACAATATACGTTATGCTCGAATAGGTTGTTGTATCTTGTTTATACACAAGATAGAAGTTAAAATGGCATTATGTTATTTTCTATTAGGGCTACATATTTAATGTTATAGAATATATAAGTATTTTAGTTTTTTTACACCTTAATTCAGCGTTTTTGTGATCTTCGGAGGTTTCTCTCTCCTGTTCATAACTGCGTTTCTATATCCATAATTGTTTTAATTATGCCGCCAGCCCGAAGGATGGATGTGGTAATTGACTGATAGATTTATTGACTGGCAGGTTTAGTGTATTGATCGACGTTAATCCGACCATTTGAATCAAATATTTGCACCCAATTCTATAGAACAGTAACTGCAAATTAATGGGGAATACACTTTTCTAAACGAGTAGGATATAGTCTAGCCATAAACATACATCAGAAAATAATAATCCACTTCTGAATACTTGAGTTTGAACGCTCATGCTTTCGGCAATAAAATGCTCTCTAAGCTATCGTGTTCTCTTGTAAATCAACCAATAAATTGCCTGGGCACAAGCCACTATACGCCTCTGAAATGTATTTGTTAAATATTCGTTCTCATGCCTCATAAAAACGTTATTAATGGAGTAACAGGTTATTCGTGGTGTTAAGATGGGGACAATAGTTTAATGCCATCTTTAAAACCATGCAAGGGTAAGCCCATTTTCTTTTTTAGAAGTATCGAATAGCCTACCTAATTTGGTTTAGTTGATTAGCTTTTATGTGTATTATTTATCACCAAGAAATATTTTTTACAGGACTGAAAATGACAAAACAGCTGGAAACAGAATTACTTCAATTACTGTTAACTATTGGACTACTTAAGTCTATACCAATGCCTTCATTAAAACGAATTGCAATTACCTATAGAATATTGTACATATTTTGGGGGATATTTTTATATTTTATAAAGTTATGGGCACGGTAACTTCAAAGTAATGTAAACCAAAGTAGTCATGTAGTTCTCCCAAGTAATGTAAGCAGTAATGTATTCAGTCACTCTGGGGTTGAACTCTGACTCCGTGACCTCTGTCTTGCCTTCAGACAAAGATGACCCGGTCAGTGAGTCAAGGAGAGAAAGATGATTGTTCATCTGGTGACCTTTGAGTCTCACAAGCTCTTTGACTTTTCCAACAAGAAACTCCCTTACACTGTTGTTTTAAGACAATATTTCACCCAGAGTTGAAACCGGCATGAAGAATAGCATTCTATGGGATGATTATAGCATTCTGTTCACTTTACTGTTATGTCTGTTACGATCATGCTTATCTGATAACATTAGATTTGTTTAGACTCCATGGAATTTTATTTGTTATGAAATGGTTATGCAACAATTTCACATGGAAATTGTCTTAATATAATTCAGCATGCTCTTCCGTTGCTTGTCAAAAGTTAATAAAAATCGCAGTGCCTCTTTCCTCTTACAAGTTTCCCCAAAAGTGTTCCCTACAGTCACATAACTTCTGTTCATTACTTCATTAGTCTTCACCTAGAGGAACGCGAAGAAACAATGAAATGCGTACTGGCCTAATTCATCAAGTTTAAGTCCAGTGCCCTTTATGGCTTATGGCTTGAAAAAGATGAGAAAGATCAGCTTGATTGAATCAAGGGGAGGATAATTATAAAAGGCAATGCACTGAACCCAATGTATTTTTATATTTTGCACAGTAATTGAAAGTGATTTGAATACACACCATTAGTTCTTTTTCCTGCAATAAAACATGATGACTCTATTAGAAATGCCTGACAACATCTATAACTTTGTTTGCTGTAAACCAAGTTACAGGACGTACTCCCGGCTGTAGCGTAACGATGTGGATGAGGATGGCCACAAGAAATGTGTCGTAACGATCACGATAATGGTTGTGTTGCATTGCAATTTGATTCAATTAGCAGAGTTTAGCCTTGGTAAATATTTACCATTACCTTGTGTACACAGAGGTAGAGCCATAGCTGGCTTTAAACACCTGTCTCACATCCCTGGGCTTCTGAAAAGACAGTGCCATTCGCCGTTTGACAGGGTCACCATCGGCTGCCTATCAATTGATGAGGGCACCTTTGCATTTTAGTTCAGACTGACATTAAGTTTGGAACCATTCAACCATTCTTGTTTGATGGATCTGTGGGCCACATCTTTCCCCTCTTTTCCAGAGATGTACAGCTCCCTCGTCAGAGTGACAGCTCTGTCATGCGGAGACTAGCAATAAGTGCTCAAACTATATACAACTGCCAATGATACAGTTGAACCCTGTCAAAACGTTCCGAACAGTTGGTTCAAATGTTGTTTTACCACGAGGAATTTTAAAAAGTTATCTACCCGGGTTTCACTTATTGGATAGGATTAAACATGCTGAAAACGTCTTTGCAGAAAGGACAAATAATTTAATTCAATAGTTACTCCTGTTCTGTCAGTTACCTTTCCTATCTGAAATGCTAATTCCTGCGGATGACCTTTGAAAAACTGTCTGCAGAGTTCATTATGGTTATAGCTGTATGGACAGCTGTTGTCATGCATTCAGGCCCTAAAGCAGGAGATAACTTATTTAAATGCTTAATAATGCAGATATAGGTTGCATTACTTTTGCAAGTGAGTTTTTACTCTGGCTCTTATTGTAATTAATTCCCAGCCAACCTAGTATTCACATGAAGCACAACACACATGCGTAAGTGCACTCGGAAATTAAGTCAATTGATCACCTCGAACATTTCATAACTACTAATGAATTGAAATAAACTGGGCTCTGTGGTCACACACTCTCTGCATCCTATTCTCTCTCTTTCTCCTTTTCTCAGTCCTTCCCTCTCGCCCTTATTCTTCCCATGCGATCTTCCTGTCATTCCCTTGTCCTCTCTCGCACAGGTTGGACGAGTGGCCCTGTGATGTTTAACAATACAATTATTTGCTGGGGCAGCCATTAAGGTACAACACCATAATTGTATGCATGTAGACACACATACACGAGCGCACACAAACCAACGCACGCAGTAGAGTCCATGCTGCTCCTCTCCTCCTCTCCTCCAGGGACCAGATGCTTGGGGACAGCTTACAGCCTCAGCGTATTTCTGTGTACAAAGCAAACAGCAGCACTCAGCATTTCTGCCTGACGAAACAGAGAAATACGGGGGAAGGGAGGTCTTGGAGTCAACCGTAGGTATAGAGAGAGCTAGAGATAGATAGAGAGAGGAAGCGAGAGAGAGAGGTAGGTGGAGAGAGCGAGCAAGCGAGAGCGAGAGAGACAAAGAGACATGGGGTGCACACAAAGGTAAAACTGTATGAAGGTTGAATGTTTATTTCATAGGAATTCTCTCTCCCCTTCCGATTGATATTGAATAGAAACAGTTTTTTGTGTGTCTGAGACTAAGCTGTTTTTTGTTAGATCAGAAAGGATATCTGGTCTCTGCAGGAAGACACATCAGTAGAATGAATGCAGGTGGACGTCCTGGCAGATCGTGTGTGGAGATACTAACCTCTGTCCTACTGCTCTGTTTGTGCTGGTGCTTCGTATTGCCCTTTGAAAAGCTGCACACCAGCACAAAGTGAAGAGGGGATACCAAGCAAAAACAATTAGGCCTCTCTACAGTTTGCTGATGCTGCATTCAAGATATCAGCCATACTAGGGTTTTGCTGTTATAATGAAGTTATCAGCCATACTAGGGTTTTGCTGTTTTATTTATTTTTTTACAGTTCATTTGAATGGAAGATTGTATTTTTACATTTTGTCTCTGTACCAGTGTTTTGAGTATGAATGCACAACAAGCTTATTTGTTTTTTTTGTTTTGTAGAGTCCATTTGGATGGAAGATTGTATTTTGCCATTTTGTCCCAGTACCAGTGTTTTGAGTGTAAATATACAACCCACATGGACACGCAGACATTCTGACATCTCTGTGTAATCATAAACAAAACATCATAAATGAGCCCTGCAAAGCTTATTCGTCTGAACTAAGTCAACCCCCCCCCCCCCCCTTCTCTGCTGCCCCGGGTGAGGTTACCATGACGACAGGGTCTTAGACATATGGAGAGGAGAGAGGAGCAGAGAGTAGCAGGGAGGTGGGGTGGGTGGAGGAGAAGAGAGTGCGAGTCAGGAGGAGAGGAGAAGAGAAGGGGGTGCGGTTCGAGGACACTGTCTGTCTCTTTCAGATATGTCTTTGTGCCTCATCCGTCAGTCATCCGTGCGTGGTGAATAGAAACCCAGTTCATGAACCTTTCTCGATCAGGTTGGAGCTAGCCCGGCAGCCGCCATTTTAGTTCATTTTTCACGGAGCGCGGAAAACACAACTGATTACCGTACAAGTTTCAGTATCAGTGTCACAACCCTACAATATTAGGGACTAGATTTGAAAAATATGCCGCACTTGATTATATCCAAATATACATTAAATAATTTGTGACCATTTAACATACAATTACAACAAAATATAAGTATTTTGGTGTTGGTTAAATCTAACGTCTAAATATATACTTTTTATACATTATCAAAGTAGGTGGCATGGAGGTGTGAGGCGGGCTGCAGGACTGGACTGGACGATATAAAAACACACATTTCCATCAGTCCTCTTATGCAAAGTGGGAACCCCAGATGCTCAATCAAACCTCCGGCTTGATTTTTCATCTTTACCCTCCCCTGCCGTAGTCAGCCTCCTCCTCTCTGTCCCGGCACCTCCCCTCTCCCTCACACCATTCTTCTCTTCCTCTCTGCCATTCATCTTCCCTCTCTCTCTTTACTGAATTCTTTCTCTTTGTCTCTCTCTTTATTTCTCTCAGGCTCTCTCTCTCTCTCCTGCCCCCTGCCATGTTTTCCACCAGATATGAGCCATTGACCCCCCAGGCCCTCGGAGGTCAAGCGATACAAGGTCAGTGGCAGGTCATCGCCTCTGACTGGCTGACCTCTAAAAGGACTTCTGGTAGCAGCCAATCAAATCTCTCCGGCTCTCCCTCCTCTTGTACGCACTAACACACACACACACACAAACACACACACTCTAACTCAGAAAACAAAGCATGCACGTGCGCACACACTGGATTCTAAGACCCGAACCCCGAAACCCCTTATCAACGCAGCTCCACAACTCGTCTGGTGTCACGTGCCGAGGGAGAGGTGAGCGTCAGTGAACCTGCGGATGATGGATGATGCTTTTAGTACCTGTTTAGAATGAAGCTATTCACACAGCACTGTAATTATCCAGTCCCAGGCGGGAGGCAGCAGCCCAACATAATTGCTGTGTTTGTTGACCTGGTTTAGTGCAGAGAAAGATGGCTTCCTTCAGGTACTGGGTAAAGATTGCAGTTGGTCATAAATGTACAGTAGGTATGGAATCAGTGTGTGTGTGTGTGTGTATATATATAGTGGATTTTGATGTAAGTTGTGCGTACTATAAACATTTGTGAATGTTGTGTGTGTTTGTAGGGGGGGCACATTTATCACTGATTAGCCAGCCATGTTAATCATTTTGATTAGAACTAGCAAGCATGTTTATAGATATAGATACCTTATACCTTTTTCGGATTTCTTCGTCATTATTCGATTGAAACAGTGGTGAAAGACAGCCGGGCATGACATGTGCCATATCAGTGGTTACATTTCTATGTTCAGTGTCTTCTGATTCTGTTTTTATGTTCTTTTATTAGTTTCACCTGTGTCTCGTCTTTGTGTCCCTATTGAAGTTTCTCCTGCCATAGTGTTGTCAGTCTTGTCAGACATTTATACTTTCTTGTTGTCGATTCCCGTTTGTCTTTCTTGTCTAAGTAAGTCATTAAAGAGCCTTTGTATTTATCCCCCCACTGCGTCTGTGTCCTGCAACCTCCAAAAGACGTTGATGAAAGAGCTCTATGTTGGACCTGAATCCATACTGCAGCAGTACATGAGCTGTAGGTTGACCTGAATCCATACTGGAGCAGGACATGAGCTGTAGGTTGACCTGAATCCATACTGCAGCAGTACATGAGCTGTAGGTTAGACCTGAATCCATACTGCAGCAGTACATGAGCTGTAGGTTGGACCTGAAGCCATACTGGAGCAGTACATGAGCTGTAGGTTAGACCTGAATCCATACTGCAGCAGGACATGAGCTGTAGGTTGGACCTGAATACATACTGCAGCAGTACATGAGCTCTATAGGCAACAATTTACAGTTTACAGTAAAACCTCAAATATCACTAAAGGATGGATGAGGGAATATCGACCAGTGATATGCAACAAAAGTATGTTAAATGTATTTTAGATTGTTGCATTTTAAATGCTTTTTCACTGAGCTGCTTTCAGTACCCTACACTCAGAGCAAAAGGTCAATAGAATTCAGTAAGTAGAGTATGGATTTACATGTATACACGTTGTATAGCCAGAGGTAAACAGAAACATTTCACTGTGTTCTGCATACATACAGTTCAGCCAAGGGGACCGGCGCCGTAATGGTGACAGTGATACGCAGATAAACAGCCCCACGTTTGACCTATGGAAGGAGGACACAGTCACCATCCATAAATCCTCCGGACAGCAGCAGCATTTCAGCTCCGGCTGGCCTGGACTCCCAACTGCACCGCGGCACGGGCAGGCTTGCCTCTCTTCCTACCCAGACACAGAGGGCCAAGTTGTGGGTATCAGTTGTGTGTATGAGCACCTTTCATCCCGAGCCCGGTTCTCACATAACTCAGTCTCTGAGCCTTTATCACCGCCTCATAAATAACCAGGCCATCGGCTGATAATGTCCGCTTAATGCTAAGTCAATAAACCCCACAGTAAGAGAGCCCCCCCCCCCCCCCATCCCTGTACATAAATATAAACAGTGCTGCCATTAGATTGATGTGATGGGCAGGGCCCGGCTCCGTCTGGACAAAGAGTGGGAACGTATGGGCCCTGGTGATACAGTCTAGCATAGGCATCAGTGTGTGTGTGTGTGTGTGTGCGAGTATATTCATGGGTGTGTAGCTACTGTATACTAACGGCCGGACTGCAGGTGTTTAGGGCAGATAGCATGGAAAGGTAATAAGGGGAGAGGGGACAAGATTAGAGAAAGAAGAGGATAGCAGGAGGAAATGGAGAGGATTAGAGAGAGGAGGTGAGGAGATGAGTGAGAGGAGGAGAGGGAGATGAGAGAGAAGGTGAGGGGATGAGCAAGAGGAGAAGGGGGTGAGAGAGGAGGAGATTAAAGAAAGGAGGAGAGGGGGGAAGAGAGAGGAGAGGAGGAGATCAGAGAAAAGAAGAGATGAGAAAGTGAATCGATCTGGGAGGTCCGATTGGCTGCCTACCAAATGACTGTCCACCAATTGGCTGCCCATCAAATGACTGCCCTCTGATTGGCTGCCCATCAAATGACTGCACACCAAATGACTGCCCACCTATTGGCTGCCCACCAAATGACTGCCCACCTATTGGCTGCCCACCAAATGACTGCCCATTAAATGACTGCCCACCTATTGGCTGCCCACCAAATGACTGCCCATTAAATGACTGCCCACCTATTGGCATTCCACCAAATGACTGCCCACCGATAGCAGTTTTGTTGGTAGTGCCCAACCTGTGATTGGTGAAAAGTGCAGCCATTTGACAGTAAATAGTGATGTACATTTGAATTTGTTTGCATGGACATTTGAATCATGTTTCCATTTTTAGAACCAACAAATCTGTGCCTGAGAGGGCATAATGTCTGGTCGTAGCAGCTAGTTAGCACAAATCTAAACTGTGGAAAATAGCTAGATAATCTCACATGGATATGGAATGCAGAATGAAATGTACATGTATGTTGTGTGTATGCAACATTTTCTGTTCATGAAAAGGGTCTTCAACACTTCATGTTGCTTTCACATTTATCTTCAGTATAGATAGCACTCACTTCAATAGTTGGCAAATTGTATTAATAGCAATATACTTTGCCTTTATGTTTGATGTGGGAAATCAGGTATCATTGTAAGCAGTGCCGGCTCTAGCCTTTTGGGGGCCCTAAGCAAAAGTTCATTTGGGGCCCTCTCTCTCCCCTATAGGTTGGGGGCTCTCTAGCAGTTGGAGGCCCTATGCGACTGCTTATGTTGCTTATGCCTGGAGCTGGCCCTGATAGTAAGATTTTGCACACAGATGGGGGAGGGCCAGTTATGCCTTTCACCCGTGGGAGTGAAAGCTAAGCTCCACCCCAGATCAGCACATCTCTTCAAAGCTTAATGTATTTGTCAGATTCTGTTCAGCTTTAGAGCTGGTACTTAGGGGACAAGATTAAACTGCAGAATTAAAGAATCCTGAAGTGTTTATGGGACTCATTATCTGTTGGTAAGTAACATTAATTTCTCAGGTCTGTCTTGAAGTCATGACTCAAGATACTCCCATCTGTTTCAACTACCACCTGTTTTTAACTTTAGGTTTCTGTAAATTTTCTGCTTAAATTCAGTGGTCACAGGATAATGTAACTAGCTAGCCATGACTTGAACATATAAACATGTCTGAAATTGAAGTAGCCGCATGTTGTTGCTGCCAAAATGTAATTATAGCTAGCAAGGCTAACCACTTGGTTCATGTTTACGTTAGACCTCTATGTCCCACACTAGCTGCATCTAATAACATCAGTAAGGTTTCATTTCTGTCAAGCTGGCTAAGCTGTTTCAAAAGATGTTTGACGTGAACAGAATCCATTTAAACAATAAAAATGTGATAGAAATATGTGGGGGGAAAATGCCATGGAGTAAAGATTATGTTGTCATGGCCCCAAGTATAAAACTAACAATGTCATCTATTATGTGTATGTGTATTTAAAACTTTGATGAGACACATATCAATGTATTAAACTTAAATGGGCGTGACCCCTCATAAATGTTCATTGTCAACCATTCACAGCTTTGCAGCTAGAACCTTTACAACAAACATTGATCTAAATATCTAACAGAGTTTCTATTCTTATCGCTTCTGTTTCAACATCTTCTTCATTATTGGTGAAAGCAGGAGTTACAGTTTTTCCCGATTGCTTACAAGCATCGAACAATACAGAAGTTACATTAACAAAACTCTTCACACAGTCAGCAAACCGGAAGGGCATGTGAACCAAACTGTGAATAATTTCACACAAAATGCATTCAATGAACACATCCCCCAAAATCCATGAACTCTTGTCTCATTCAAACTCAACCACCCCCAAAACAATATATTCACAGCACGTTTTCTCAAATGCTTAAAGACTGTTCTCAAAACTGTTAAAAACACATTCAAAACAGAATGATGGCAACTGTTGTTCATGTCTGCAGCAACCAGATTAAAATATAAAGAACATTTTTGATGTTTGTTAGAAAATGTAAATAATGTTAGAATATATAGTAAATCCAAACACAGTTGATCGCAGTTTCAACTGAAAATCGACCCAAGTGTAGTACACTGAACCTTTAGAGAGAAACGGCGAAAGTGTGAAAGAACTCTGGTATAAATATATCCAGGTAAGATGTCTGTCCAATAACTAAATAGGGTATATACACATCTATGTATAATGTAAAGTACTGTAAAACCATGGATTTACTGTTTTTTTTAGAGGGTAATGGAGATGTAAGCCAGTCAAAATGCCCATAAATTAATCTTTGTGGATGAAGCTGGATTCAACCTGGCAAAAAAAAAAGAGCCACTGTGGATGTCCCAGGCCAGAGAGGAGCTGACATCACAATGTGTGCAGCGCTACACAAAACACTCATTGGCCCCTACAATACAGAGAGGCTAGTGATTTTACTATATTTGTTGATGTTTGTTTGTTATTATTGCTACCCTGGAATTGGGGGAAATTAGTTTTTTGTTAGAATTTACTATATGCACAGATATAGAAAGATTAAAGGATATTCCTTTAAACTGTCGCATTTCTGATTCATTATTGTCCCATATACTTTAGTACAGTCAATACAGTAAAGTGTTTTTCTTATTCTACGATCAAATACTGATTTATGTGAATTTCTTTTTAGAAAAACATACACGATAAAAGTTTGTCATTTATGTAATACTCCCTGTTGTTAGTGTTTTTTAGGTCAGTGTGTTATGAGTGACAGTGTGTGTTTCTGAGTTAGGATTGTTGCCAGTGTTTTTGTTGAACAAGCTTGTTTTGAGACATGTATGAAGTGTTTTGGTGGTTTTAGTGAGTTTTGAGGGTGAGATTAACTGTTTTGCAATGATGCATGTTGGTAATGCACAGTGTGTGAAGCGTTTTGTTATTGTGGTTTCAGTATTGACCGATGCTTGTAAGCAATTGAGAAAAACTGTAAACGTGGCTTCCAAGATCTAGAGCCCACCACTGATATTTTCTGAATTGTATTCTTATATGCAAAATGATACAGTTGGATGATGTAGTACAAAACAATACAAGTGCCAATTCACAACTGCTGGCTGAAATAATAAAACAACTCCAGTGCCTCTTTATTGTATTACTGAGACGGCCAGACATCATCACAGGGAAACATTATCACCCAGCCAACGGAGTACCGCCCAGCTAACAGAGTACCTCCCAGCCAACAGAGTACCGCCCAGCCAACGTAGTACCGCCCAGCTAACAGAGTACCTCCCAGCCAACGGAGTACCGCCCAGCCAACGGAGTACCGCCCAGGTAACAGAGTACCTCCCAGCCAACGGTGTACCGCCCAGCCAACGGAGTACCGCCCAGGTAACAGAGTACCTCCCAGCCAACGGAGTACTGCCCAGCTAACAGAGTTCCGCCCAGCCAACGTAGTACCGACCAGCTAACAGAGTTCCGCCCAGCTAACAGAGTACCTCCCAGCCAACAGTGTACCGCCCAGCTAACAGAGTACCGCCCAGCTAACAGAGTACCTCCCAGCCAACGGAGTACCGCCCAGCCAACGGAGTACCGCCCAGGTAACAGAGTACCTCCCAGCCAACGGAGTACCGCCCAGCCAACGGAGTACCGCCCAGGTAACAGAGTACCTCCCAGCCAACGGAGTACCGCCCAGCCAACGGAGTACCGCCCAGGTAACAGAGAACCACCCAGCTAACAGAGTACCGCCCAGCCAATGGAATACCGCCCAGCCTACGGAGTACCGCCCAGCCAACAGAGTACTGCCCAGCCAACAAAGTACTGCCCAACCAACAGAATACCACCCAGCCAAAAGAGTACCGCCCAGCAAATGGACCACTGCCCAGCCAACTTAGTATCGCCCAGCCAACGAAGTACTGCCCAGCCAAAAGTGTACCACCCAGCCAAGTACTGCCCAGCCAAAAGTGTACCACCCAGCCAAGTACTGCCCAGTCAAATAAATACCGCCCAGCAAATGGACCACTGCCCAGCCAACACAGTACCACCCAGCCAACAGAGTAACGCCCAGCAAATGGACCACTGCCCAGCCAACACAGTACCACCCAGCCAACAGAGTAACGCCCAGCAAATGGACCACTGCCCATCCAACGGTGTACCGCAGGCCACCTTGACAGACACCAATGGGGCTGGACTGAATTAAGGGATTTATTGTGATCCATGAGATGTCCGTCATGGTGCAGCTGGGCTTGGAACATTGCACTGGGAAAGTTAGTGTGTATGTGTGTGTGTGTGTTTGTGTGTTGGTGTGTGTTTGTGAGCGTCTGTGTGTGTATGTGTTTGTGTGTGTTTAGGTTTGTTTATTTGTTTGTTTGTGTGTGTGTGTGTGTGTGTGCGTGGTGTGTAGATTAATGATATAGCGTGGTCATTCTGCCTGCTAGGTGAGAGAGGGGGCGCTGTAAGAGGTCATTCTGATGGCCAGGTAATTTAGCATAATTAAGGCTTAGAGACACTGAATGTGGTCAATTTGCCATCTACTTGCCTGTATATTTATAACATATCAAGGAGTGCAAAGGGAAAATAGAAAGTGTGAACAAAGACAGCATTAGGGGAAAGATAGGGGGAGGCAGAGGTGGAGGGGATGGCAGGTAGGAGCTTTTCGAGGCACTGCAAATTCTGATACACACTCATGCACATCCACACCCAAAAAGGCACAGAGACATTCACATACACACACACTGCAGCAAATGAGTCTCCCTGGGTAATGGAGACAGAAACATTCTTAAATTAGGAGAGACATTAACTGGGGTATCAATAAATAAAGCACTAATTAGGACAAAGGAACAAGCGCTGGAACAGGAGCAGCGCACAGGGAGAGTACATCCAGTCCATTCAGTCACATCTGCATACAGCCCAACCTATCAGACAGTACACCATCCAATGCATCGTATTGGACTGGTCTCATGCAACACAGGGACGGTTCAGAAGCATCCCAACCAGGACAGAGAACCTCAGGCCATCAGACTGCCCTGCACTCGGATCTGAACCTCAAAGCCCTCTACCGTTCAACACACTCCGACTCGTTTTCAAACACTCGCCATGCGCACATTCAATCTTCAACTCTCTGGACAAACAATGAACATGCGCACACACACACACACACACACACAGCACACACGTTTGGTCCAAGCTGCGGGTCACTGCATATTTATTTACAGTACCTGTATGTGTTGTTTACATGATTTAGCATTGTCTGATTAGATGACCAATTTACCAACAGCGCTGTTGATGAGCCCGAGAGACAAGCCCTTCACTGAGCCTGCCACAGCATCATAGTGTTCGTGCAACCAGTGAACGGTTGAAGATGAGATGCTGAAGCACTGAAGCGTTCATACAGGGGATGAGGTGGTCTTTGGAATGCCGTCAGAGAGCTCTGCAGATTTGAGGCTGGTCCTCACCAGGGGCTTCTCCAATCACGTTGCTCGTTTGGTTTCATTTCCTCCTCCCTCTTCTCTCCTCTCTCCCTCAACCCGCTCCACCCCAGCAGGGTGTGCCCACTCTTTGACTGTGCAGTGACCCCCCCCCCCAACCCACACTTCTCATAGCTCCTCTTTCCTCTTTTCTATCTGCTGTGCTGCTGTCTTCACAGTGATGGATTGTGGGTCCCCCTGGTAAGAAAGAGACAAAATGTGTGTGTGTGTGTGTTTGTGTGTGTGTTTGTGTGTGTGTGTGTGTGTGTGCGTGTGTGTGTATGTATGTAGGTATCCATGTGTGTGTATGTACGTACGTTTGTATGTGAATGTCTGTGTGGTTGTGTGTGTTTGTATGAATGTATTTGTGTGCGTAATGTATGTATGTATGTGTGAGTATGTGTGGAGTATGTGTGTATGTAATGTAAGTGTGTTCATGCAATGTATGTGTGTGTGTGTATGTAATGTTTTTGTGTGTGTGTGCGTTTGTGGTAAAACACATGTCCAGCAGGGGGCCAGAACAGCTGTGGCGTGGTGCGACCTGGCTGGGCGATGGGGTCCGTGTCGCTGACCGATCCCTGTCTCTTGACTTGCCCTCCCCTCTTCCCAGGAGGATAATAAAGACTGATGACACCTACGCCTCGCCATCCTGCTACCTAGTCTTCTCTCCCCACTGCACGGCGCGCACACACACACACACACACACACACAGCCAGTCATTTGCAGGCATCATTTATCCCAGCCCTCACCCTCCCCGCCATAATTCTGCTTTAATAACCATAGTGACCATCCATCAGCGTATTGATGTGTGTGACAGGCGCTGCGGAGCACACTAACTCCCTGCCCTTTACTCGCACACCGCCAGGGTCACCAGCAGGTCAACTCAGTCAATAATCACACACACACGCACGCACTGCCGGCTGTCACCTTGGAGATGTGAACATGCTCTGCATGTTTATGTACAGTGGTAAACATGTGGTGATGGTCATTAAGGAGCCCATTAAGAACATTGCTTCAGGAATGTGCTGCATCCCCTGGCATCGACAGTACCCAAGGCCAGGCTGCCTGACTGGATATCACACACGTACAAGTCAACCTGAAGACGCGTGCAGTGAATCTGACTAATAACAAACTACTTTCTTTTTATCTTACCGATTTTGGTCTGGATGTGAAATATATTGTTTGTATGTGGATTATCTATAAGCAGAATCACTATCATAACTCAGTCAGCCATGAACGTCCAAGATGACTTTGGAAATGTATTGGTTATTACAACCCCTGGTTAAAAATCCTGGAAAGCATATTTTAATAACTCTCAGTATTATCACCACAGCTAACAATTAACCTGTGTCCAGATTTAAACTATTCTTCTCTGGTTGTCTCTTTCTGACTTTCTCCCATTGGTATGCAGAACAGGTCCCGTCGTCCTCTACAGAACAGAACAGAAGGACAGTTTGTTAGCTAGCGCTAGACCATGTTTTCTCTTGATTCCATGTTGACAGAGACATTTATGTTCATTTACACTGTGCAGTATCCAGGCATCTGGAGAGGCTGCGTTTCCATTTTATTTTTAAATCACTCTGACAATAATATTATGCAGATTGGCACAGCACCGTGACCAAGCCCTTGAAGAGTCTGGGGAAACACGAGGAAAGACGACATCTCGGTTTATACATGAAGACACTGGAGAAATAATTGAATAGTACAGAATAAAAGCAGCGTCAGAGCACTGCAATCTCCAGTATCACTGTGTTTTACTCCCTAGCAGCAGAGCACTGCATTCTCCAATGTCACTGTGTTTTACACCCCACTGGCAGAGCACTGCATTCTCCAACATTACTGTGGTTTACATCAAAGGGGCGGAGCACTGCATTCTCCAACATCCCTGTGATTAAGAGCCCACTGGCAGAGCACTGCATTCTCCAACATTACTCAGTGGCCGTGCACTGCATTCTCCAACATTACTGTTTTTTACGCCCCACTGGCAGAGCAATGCCTTCTCCAAAATCACTGTGTTTTACATCTCACCGGCAGAGCAATGCATTCTCCAACATCACTGCCACTGGCGTGTAAAGCACTGCACAATAGGGGGGTGAGGGGTGAGGTTTGGGGGGCGTAGGCAGCAGTAGCCGGGGCCGGGTGCAGGGGCTCTAATCCACGGCACAGGTCCCATCGGCAAGGATCATTGAGCTAATTAATAATGTGGCACAGAGAGGGATGGTAGTCATTAAGGAGCAGCACCACTGTGTGTGTGTGTGTGTGCGTGTGTGTGTGTGTGGGTGTGGGTGAGAGAGAGAGGTGGGTTAGAGAGGGGGCTGAAGACGTAAAAACACAATACAGCGCACAACACTGCTGAGGTGTAGACGATATTCGACAAAACACGAGATGGAACAAGGAAACACACACACACACAAGACAGGACACTGGAATATGGCTCTGAACAAAAGGTCCAATGGAGCAGAAGGAAAGAGAAACGCAAGCCTCTCTCTCCTTCCCCTTCATTACTGTCTGTTTGAAACAACCCTACTAACACTGTAGAACCATAGATGCAGTGAAGAGGTCAAAAGGACACAGTGGAGGACAGAAGAATGCTTTCATCGGTGTACAGTCAAACAATCGAATCTAACCAAGTGAATTCACATGAAATTAATAATTTTGAGACAAAAAAATAGCTGGGAGCCAAAAAGGAGACAATCATTCTCCCCATGTAATGTTTTCCACACTCGTTTCCATGACATTTCCAATTTTCTATTAACCTTTTTGCTGTACACTTTTCTTTTTACAGATCCTAGAACTCGGTACAACTAGCGTCAGTGAGTGGACAATACTGCTTAATAAATTAAATGGGGTTAATAGAAAATTAAGCCGATTTAATAGGGGTCTATGGATGATAAAATATAACAAAGATCAGTACAGCTCTGTGAGGGTGTGAACAGAGACAGCCTCAGCCTGTTTCCCAGCTACCCCTTGTATCGTGTCCACTACATGGCTTGGGGGATAGCCTATACAGTGGGGAGAACAAGTATTTGACACACTGCCGATTTTGCAGGTTTTCCCATTTACAAAGCATGTAGAAGTCTGTAATTTTTATCATAGGTACTCTTCAACTGTGAGTGACGTAATCTAAAACAAAAATCACACTGTATGATTTTTAAGAAATTAATTTGCATTTTATTGCATGACATGAGTACTTGATACATCAGAAAAGCAGAACTTAATATTTGGTCCAGAAACCTATGTTTGCAATTACAGAGATCATATGTTTCCTGTAGTTCTTGACCAGGTTTGCACACACTGTAGCAGGGATTTTGGCCCACTCCTCCATACAGACCTTCTCCAGATCCTTCAGGTTTCGGGGGCTGTCGCTGGGCAATACGGACTTTCAGCTCCCTCCAAAGATTTTCTATTGGGTTCAGGTCTGGAGACTGGCTAGGCCACTCCAGGACCTTGATATGCTTCTTAGGGACCCACTCCTTAGTTGCCCTGGCTGAGTTTTTGGGGTCATTGTCATGCTGGAAGACCCAGCCACGACCCATCTTCAATGCTCTTACTGAGGGAAGGAGGTTGTTGGCCAAGATCTCGCGATACATGGCCCCATCCATCCTCCCCTCAATACGGTGCAGTCATCCTGTCCCCTTTGCCGAAAAGCATCCCCAAAGAATGATGTTTCCACCATCATGCTTCACATTTGGGATGGTATTCTTGGGGTTGTACTCATCCTTCTTCTGCCTCCAAACACGGCGAGTGGAGTTTAGACCAAAAAGCTCTATTTTTGTCTCATCAGACCACATGACCTTCTCCATTCCTCCTCTGGACCATCCAGATGGTCATTGGCAAACTTCTGACGGGCCTGGACATGCGGTGGCTTGAGCAGGGGGGACCTTATGTGCGTTGAAGGATTTTAATCCATGACGGCATAGTGTGTTACGAATGGTTTCTTTGAGACTGTGGTCCCAGCTCTCTTCAGGTCATTGACCAGGTGCTGCCGTGTAGTTCTGGGCTGATCCCTCACCTTCCTCATGATCATTGATGCCCCACAAGGTGAGATCTTGCATGGAGCCCCAGACCGAGGGAGACTGACCGTCATCTTGAACTTCTTCCATTTTCTAATAATTGCGCCAACAGTTGTTGCCTTCTCACCAAGCTGCTTGCCTATTGTCCTGTAGCCCATCCCAGCCTTGTGCAGGTCTACAATTTTATCCCTGATGTCCTTACACAGCTCTCTGGTCTTGGCCACTGTGGAGAGGTTGGAGTCTGTTTGATTGAGTGTGTGGACAGGTGTCTTTTATACAGGTAACAAGTTCAAACAGGTGCAGTTAATACAGGTAATGAGTGGAGAACAGGAGGGCTTCTTAAAGAAAAACTAACAGGTCTGTGAGAGCCAGAATTCTTACTGGTTGGTAGGTGATCAAATACTTACGTCATGCAATAAAATGTGATTTTCATGGTTTTTTGTTTTAGATTCCGTCTCTCACAGTTGCAGTGTACCTATGATAAAAAATTACAGATCTGTACATGCTTTGTAAGTAGGAAAACCTGCAAAATTGGCAGTGTATCAAATATCAAATACTCCCCACTGTATCTCTTCTACAGTACATGACTGGGAGGGGGACTGAGACAATATCACAAGTAAACTACATGACTGGGAGGGGGACTGAGCCTATATCTCCTGTAAACTACATGACAGGGAGGGGGACTGAGCCTATATCTCCTGTAAACTACATGACAGGGAGGGGGACTGAGCCTATATCTCCTGTAAACTACATGACAGGGAGGGGGACTGAGACAATATCACAAGTAAACTACATGACTGGGAGGGGGACTGAGCCTATATCTCCTGTAAACTACATGACAGGGAGGGGGACTGAGCCTATATCTCCTGTAAACTACATGACAGGGAGGGGGACTGAGCCTATATCTCCTGTAAACTACATGACAGGGAGGGGGACTGAGCCTATATCTCCTGTAAACTACATGACAGGGAGGGGGACTGAGCCTATATCAAATCTACAGTACATGACTGGGAGATGGACTGAGCCTATATCTCCTGTAAACTACATGACTGGGAGATGGACTGAGCCTATATCTCCTGTAAACTACATGACTGGGAGGGGGACTGAGCCTATATCACATGTAAACTACATGACTGGGAGGGGGACTGAGCCTATATCTCCTGTAAACTACATGACAGGGAGGGGGACTGAGCCTATATCTCCTGTAAACTACATGACAGGGAGGGGGACTGAGCCTATATCTCCTGTAAACTACATGACAGGGAGGGGGACTGAGCCTATATCTCCTGTAAACTACATGACAGGGAGGGGGACTGAGCCTATATCTCCTGTAAACTACATGACAGGGAGGGGGACTGAGCCTATATCTCCTGTAAACTACATGACAGGGAGGGGGACTGAGCCTATATCTCCTGTAAACTACATGACAGGGAGGGGGACTGAGCCTATATCTCCTGTAAACTACATGACAGGGAGGGGGACTGAGCCTATATCTCCTGTAAACTACATGACAGGGAGGGGGACTGAGCCTATATCTCCTGTAAACTACATGACAGGGAGGGGGACTGAGCCTATATCTCCTGTAAACTACATGACAGGGAGGGGGACTGAGCCTATATCTCCTGTAAACTACATGACAGGGAGGGGGACTGAGCCTATATCTCCTGTAAACTACATGACAGGGAGGGGGACTGAGCCTATATCTCCTGTAAACTACATGACAGGGAGGGGGACTGAGCCTATATCTCCTGTAAACTACATGACAGGGAGGGGGACTGAGCCTATATCTCCTGTAAACTACATGACAGGGAGGGGGACTGAGCCTATATCTCCTGTAAACTACATGACAGGGAGGGGGACTGAGCCTATATCTCCTGTAAACTACATGACAGGGAGGGGGACTGAGCCTGAGACCAGGGTGCTAGAACACAACACTTAGTCAGAGTGTGTGTGTGTCAGCTCAGGCTGCCCCACTAATGAAAGGAAACAACGAAGGCAATTAGCAGAGTAAACAAGCAGCTCAGCAAGGCCCCAGTGGTGCACACATCCTTTCTCTGAAAGCACAGACAGACACACACAGAAATATACACACACACACACTTACACACAGACACACACACAAAAATGCACACAAACAGACAAACAGACACACACAAAAATATACTCCTAAACCTCCCATGCCCACACAGACAGACACAGATCGTCCGATAGAAACACACAAAAACAAATCCACACATGCACACAGACACACACATAACCGACTGGTAGCTGGAGGTAATTGGGGAAGCTGGGAACCTGAGACAAAATCAATGGCAACACACTCACAGGACGATTTCTCAGCATGACGTGGCGTAGCGGTCGGCGTACGTTGGCTTAGCGCCCCGGGGACTCAAACACGACAAGGTAATGTAACAGGTTTGACCCCGCTGTAGTCAGGGGCAACACGGAACGGGTGAGGCTTGACAACTTGCAGTGGCACACACAAACACACTCACACACACACACACACACACACAAACAATCAAACAGACAAGCACCCTATCGACTGAATACAGCAGAGTCACATCAAACATCTTGGTCATTCATTGCACAGAGTTCCAGCAACGTCTACCGATCGAATTGGTCTTTGTCCACCTCTCCTCTTTTGCCAAATTAGTGTCAGTAGTCTCAGCTCTTTCATTATGTCTCTCACTCCTAACTTATCACGCACCTCTGTGTTGCCAGAACGTAACTAAAACTTTTTTGGACAACTGTGTTTCCATATGGTTACAGGGGCGACATGAGGATTTGTTAAGAGTGGATTTAGAAATCTCTCCATTGTCAAGACGGTTGTTTGCGAGATGTTACCTCATGTTCACCGTCACCTGTTGTTGTTTTAGTGCAAGCTGGGGAGGTCTCCAGCAAGCGTTAGAACCAGACACAATGGGATTTCATTAGAAACACAGCCTCCATTCTTCAATATGCATAATGGTTTGGCTCCACATTAACTAACCTGTTCCATTTAACTGAACATGCTATGCACGGTCCTTCGAAAGGTTTTCATGATTTCAATTAGCTTTTTGACATTTGCCGGAACAAAATGACGGCTTTCTGAGCGCGGATTCTCCTGGACGCTCCTTCTCCTGGACGCTCCTTCTCCTCCGCTCCTCCCACCCGCCTTAAGAACGGCGGTGCCTTTCCATGAGCATCGACTGACCTGCCACCAGACAGACGCTCCTCCTGGGGAGGCCAGACAGACGCTCCTCCTGGGACACACTCCCCAGCCCACACATTCACTCATTTCTTCTGCTGATTTAACTACCTTGGAACCCAGTGCTGACGTGTGTGTGGGTGTGTGCGTGCATGCGTGTGTGTGTGTGTGTGTGTGTGTGTGTGTGTGCATACGTGTGTGTCAACAGAGAGTCAACACAAACGTTGAGGTGAGCACATGTTCGTGTTTTCCATTCATTCAGGGCTCACTACAACAAAGCACAACTCTAGGGGAAGTTCTAAATTTAACATTTAAATCACCTACCAGATGTTCTGATCCACAGGGCCTGGCAGTAGTGAGTGCATGCATTTTCTTCCCACACTAGTCCCCCATAGGATTAAAACCCACATCCTGTTTGTTTAACTAGTAGCAACTCCAGTATGTGGCCTAACTGTGAAATGAATAGGATAAATTACAATAAATTATGCTCTGTTGCTAATTAATTAATTTTTGTCTCCCGCTGCCTTGATTGGAAACATGTAAATGACCGTGGTGCAACGCCATAACTTCTGAACGCATCACAATTAACGCGAGGGCATTAGGATTCCATGCTGTTCGCCGTGGCCCTACGCATCCGCGGAGCTCTCCCCATCGACGCCGAACAGTGTCACAGTGTCGTCCTGTCCCCTCTCCTGTGCCGTCGGGTTCAGACAGACGAGACTGGGTGAGCTGGACACGGCCGCCTGCTGTTCATCCCAATGGGAAAGACTGGGACCAGTAACGAGTAGCTTTCTTCACTCCGTCTTACAGTGTCTAGCATGTCGACAGGCCCAGCCGGATGGGTCATTATGAGTTTGTGGTGAAGTGCACCTGCAGCAAAGTCTGATGAAACAGTGGGATCATATTATGTCCCATTAACAGCGACTGTTTGTCATTTGCCATTTGAATGGTTAAGTCCGTCAGTGTAGTGTACCTTTTGAATGGTTATCTATGGTCAGTGAAGTGTACCTTTTGAATGGTTAACTCCATCAGGGTAGTGTACCTTTTGAATGGTTAACACCAATCAGTGTAGTGTACCTTTTGAACGGTTAACTCTGTCAGTGTAGTGTACCTTTTGAATGGTTAACTCCATCAGTGTAGTGTACCTTTTGAATGGTTAACTCCGTCAGGGTAGTGTATCATTTGAATGGTTAACTCTGTCAGTGTAGTCTACCTTTTGAATGGTTAACTCCATCAGTTCAGAGTACCATTTGAATGGTTAACTCTGTCAGTGTAGGGTACCTTTTGAATGGTTAACTCCATCAGTGTAGTGTACCTTTTGAAAGGTTAACTCCATCAGTGTAGTGTATCTTTTGAATGGTTAACTACATCAGTGTAGTGTACCTTAACAGGCTAACTGTTTGACCAACTAACTAATTTGGATAATTTTCTGTTTCTCCACCAGTGTTTGAAAACAAATAGGTTAGGCTACAAACAGGAGTTTTCAAACCCAGAAGCTCCACAAACCTGATCGGGTTTGAAAAATGTACCCTTAGTTGTTAACTGTCCTAAAATCAACATTCAGAACTTATATTCGAGACAATTCCTTAAGTTAATGGGACTTGACCATACTACAACTACAAAATTACATTATTTTATTTATATCAGAAAAAAATGTATGTCAAATGGGAGCCTTTGATTTTACAGTCGGCAGATCCCCACTTCACAGTCACAACATGTTTCTACCAGTGAGGCTGTGCTGGGTATGGTCACTATAACATCGCTTACAAGGGTTTCTTTTTTGTGAAGCTCTCTCTATTCTCCTATTTAAATGGCCTGACGGAAAGAGTGAACAAATTAGCCTTGTTCACCATTAGCTTTTTCCAGTCGATCTGCAATTACTTGAAGTTGAGACCCCAGAAATTACTTAGCTCTTCGCATCCTTTCTTATAGCTCTCCGGCATGTATTTTACCAATTACTACCGGAGGCCAAATCCCAAACGATCCCCTCTCAGCCCCCTGTTTGTGCATTCACGCACATGTCCTCCATTTGCACCAGTTGTCCTAAAGCTGAGGGAATTAAAATGATCTAAGGTATAGTGGCCTCTTCCAACTGGTCTACCTCATTGCAGTTTCCTGGAGCAACTGGAATTCCAAGGTACCATGTTATTTCTGCTCACAGCCTTCTGTACATGACTCAGGGCTGGTGAAGTATTATGTATGCATTTGTTCATGTCTGATGTCGGGACTGATAAAATATGAAATTCAACAAAATCAAACGTTCAACCGTCACTGCGGTTTATATCTTGTGAGACAACAAGAGGTATTTGTTCATTTGAATTTCACAGTTGTTTTATTATTCAAAAATGTACCTGGGAGTGTTCCGTCAGCACTCTCTGGAAGGCCCATCAGAAACACGTGACAATTGAGGGCACTGGAAGCAAGTTGGTACGGGCCAGGGGGTGGTTTGAGATTTTGAGATTCTGTTCAGAGATTTATAACCATTTTGTAGACACACCCTAATAAGTGTTTCTACAGACAGGTTGGTAACACTGTATGTGTTTGAGATACCCAAAAGTGTTTTTGTAGATGCTTCTCAGATAGTCAACAGGCTATCAGTAACATTTTACCTAGCTACTAACACTAACCCTAACCTTAGCCAGCGGTTGCTCAAATTTAAGATTGTTGATAGTATTACTGTCTAT
This sequence comes from Esox lucius, assembly GCF_011004845.1. Taxonomy (NCBI): domain Eukaryota; kingdom Metazoa; phylum Chordata; class Actinopteri; order Esociformes; family Esocidae; genus Esox; species Esox lucius. The sequence goes on along the minus strand of NC_047580.1, from coordinate 28,636,482 downwards.
ATAACATCTAAAGATGGAAATTGAGACTCCCACAATAATGTGTAATTGGCCGGTCTGCTCATTTACACTGCCCCACGGAGAGGTTAACCCAGAGTGAGATCTGACACGCGATTATTCTGGTCAGGACAGGGGCAGTATGAGGACTGGAGTACCCTCCAGCTCTCGCCACCCGCCTCAACCTGAACAGTCTTTGGCCCGTGGGATCTAATTTAGCTCCCAGGAACATGATTCACCTCTGAAATACAGCACAAGCTTGTGCTAGCGGATCCTCAGCCAGGGGCTCATAATGTTTTGGGGTCGTCGACATTAAAAAGTTTGAAAACCCCTTTTCTGTGGCACTCCTCCGTGGATCAGATGACACTAGCAAAAGAAATGAGTGGTACAACTTGGATAAAAAAAAGAATGAGGGTGTGTCTTTGTTAGAGGTCTCCCGTCTGTACTGTATCCCACTACCCAACACGCAGTCCCTCCGTGTCTTATGTAAACAGCTCCACCTGTTGGTAGTCCGTGAGAACTCCATGGTGAACTACAATTAATCAAATTTACAATAATTTGAATCGATTAATTTAGGTTTTGTCCCAAATAAAATGGCAAAGCATGGCAAGTTGAAATAGAAGTAATAATGATAAATCAATTTTGCCCAGACTGAGTAGTATGCACATGAAAGTAGTTATAATACATTATCAGAGCTAATCACATAAAATCATTAGAATAATTATTTTAAATTGATGGATTTTGACAAACTGTCTAAAGAATGTGTGTGATTGAATGTGTAAATGCATGTGTGTGTGTGTGTGTGTGTGTGTCACATAGAAGCTGCTATAGTGTAACTTTCATACAAAGAGAAGGAAAAAGAGATTAACCTCTTAAAGCACTTGAGAAACTATTCTTCTTACTGAAGTGGACAGACATTGTTCCAGAAAGCATGGCTCTAAAGAGAAAGACCTGAGCTTTACACAATCAAAGGATAACCCCCAGAATGTGTTCAATTGCTAAGTGTGTTATATGAAACCTTGACTTACTGTAGGCCTACACCAATTAATCTAGATTCACGAAAAGAATATCAAAGCAGTATATTCAAGTGGTTTAACATCAAAGCCTTGTTCGTGACAGCTCTTGCTTTAGAGTGACACCAATAACCATGAATCATGTTTGTTTGGAGAAGAAAAGACAGCGAGAAAGAGATAGCGAGGGAGATAAAGGGAGAGGCAGAGAGAAAAGAAGAGAGAGGTGTGCGTGAGAGAGATTGAAAATAAAGAGAGAGGGATAGAGTCTGTGTGCATGAGCGAGAGAGAGAGAGAAAAGAGAGTGATAGAGAGAGAGAAAGCAAGTGCTTTTCTGAACTGGATCTCTCCAGGTGTTGTGGCTGTGAACCGACATGCTTGGCTCGGACTGCCTGGGGCTCAGTCTCAGACCAGGTGGAAGATAGTCACTACAAAAGACATGGCGCAGCCAACTGCTGCTCCTGCTATTAATTAGAACATGACACCAGGCATCTCAGTCCTTATCTCTCATTCCCTCTCTCAAGATCTCTCTCTGTATCAATCCTCTCCCTTTTCCCTTATCTCTCTCTCTCTCCCTCTCTTTTTCTTTACATCTCTATCTCTCTCTCTCTCTCTTTTTCCAACGGTGGCTTTTGTTTGACCTCCGAAGACTCATCAATGTGTCTCCAAATTCCTGGAAAATCATAAATATATATATTTTTTTCCTAATGAACCTTATTTCTGGTATAGGTGGTGCCAAAGTTGTGTCCAAGTAATCGTTGGACGTTAACACCTTACAGATGATGCGTGTGTTTAGGAAGTTGGATTGGAGTACTGTGTCCACACATGAAAAATTAACTTGTAGGCTTGGTTTTAATAGTGGCGGTAATTAGTAATGCCAACTACATTAATCAACCTAAACCTCTGACTATTTACAGTACTTCAAATGACTTCAAGCCTATGTTTGGACTTTTCTTGTCAAATAAAGCATAAACAAATACCCTAGAACTATTTTTATAGAATATATATTTTTTTTAAATTCAGACAAATTCAGCTGAGATGGGAAACATTTTATTCTCATTAATATTTACAATTAATAATTACTATTTTATCAAATGGATGTATCCCACTTACTAATGCATAGAATATGCATATCATTTTAAATATTAGTTTGATTCTAACTCGAAGATGTCAAACTGTATTTTTCTTTGTCATGAGATGTTAGATCATTCCCTTCCATAATTCAGTTTTTAATGCATTCTATTCAATCGTTTTTTCTGACATTTCATTAAAATTAAGGGAATTATTATGGACAACCCACAACATGATTTTAGACATTTTCCAGACCACTGTAATAACGAACATTTAAGGAAATTAAAATAAAAATGTAACAATCTTAATAGTAACTTAATAGTGAATATGGTGATAATAGAATAAATAGTAGAATAAATAAGACAGTTGAATAGAATGTAGTTAGTCTTTGTTCCATTCCGATACAGATCAAATTCTGCTTCCTGAGGAGTATAGTCAATTCAATTCCCAAATCAATATTTTAATAAATTGCATGAATTAATGTGATGACGATAGATAAAAGGATAAGTTGATCAAATTAAGGTGCACCCAAGTCTTTGAACTGTTATTACTATTAGGCTGATTGTTCTAGCCATCATATATTTCCCCATTATCGATCATTCCATATTAGTAAAATGATTGCATTTCGTATTTCAAATTTGTCCAGTACAGTATATTTAACGAATTATGTCAGCGGAAGGCCTCCGATAAGTAATCAATTTTGGTGGTGGGGGGTTCTGTTTGAGGCAGTTTATATGACAATTCCATGTACTACAGGTTCTAAATGAACGAGGCAGGCCTCCACTGTCTGTTCTCGTCCCCCATACTCCCCTTTCCTCCCCTCCGCTCTCCCCTCCTCCCCCCCGCTCCGCTCTGCTGTCTAGTCGCCAGTTGCCATGGCAGCAGCAGCTGTATCTGCGGACAAGGGTGGAGGACACTCGGGCTGGCATTCTCTCCACCTTTCCCTAAACCCCTCCTTAACCCCCCCCCCCCCCTCCCTGTGCCCGGCTCCTGACCCGCTGGTGAACCTGGCTGGGGGTCAAAGGTCAGGTGGCTCGAAGCAACGTTGTGACAGTGAAGGATGACATGGGAGAGAAAGAGAAGGAGACGCACCACACAGATGGAGAGAAGAGATGAGGTGAGGATGGGCTGAGACCACATCTGATTACTGTCACTGACAGGATTCTGTTTTGAGGGTTAGAAAATTGAGTCTGTTTTTCCCAGTAATCCTTCTAAAATGGAGGCACGGTGCAAAAGAACTTTAAAACTAAATATTGTGGTTTTATTTTAACATTGTCAAAAGGTGAGTTTGGATCTGAAATTGGAGGGGCCCTGAACATTAAAAGATGGATTTCCTGTGATTTCCACTTATTTGTTTATAGATTGTGTGTGTGAGCTGGTTGTTGTTGTTGGTGTGATGTCTAGTCTGCTGTGACTACAGGTATGTGTGGACGTTTTTATCTGCACGTGTTTGCCTGTGGTCATCGGGGAAGAGCTGGTCAAGGAGGTCAAGTGAGTTGACCTCCTGCATGTCCACCTCAGAGGGGTCAGACAGTTTAGTTTAGGGTCCTGAATGACCTCCATTTCCCCTCATCTTGTGTACTGCATATCATGAGAATAATCTTCTTTACCATTCCTCACATTATATATTTTTAAAAAATCTGATTAATGTGGATACAGTAGGGACGTGGCTTTGCCAGTGATCTATACTAAATACATTAAGTCAAAAGGGGAAATGAAATTAAATATGATTTTTAATAAAATTTTTGAAATTTCCTCAATATACACATTCCCTGCCAAGGTACTGGAATATCTGTAAGTTCGGGAGCTAACATTTACTTATAAACAAAACGTATATCTTGGATTGGCTCAGTTGGTGCATTAATAGGTAATGAGGTATGTTTTGAATGACTACTATTGCAGACTTTGTTTATCGTATAAAACATGGTTTTGCCTTCAACTCTGGCCCTGTTTGGGTTATGGCACTCTCTGATTGGAATCATCTTTGTTAGTCAAAAGATATTTCACCTGTGCTTGGACAGCTGATATTTAAGAACTGCTGACACAGTGTTTTAGTCGGAAAAAATAGAAAGATTCAGAGACCGGAACACTTTTTCTCTAGTACTTTGTGCCATAATAAACCGGAGACTGTTTGCTTTGCTCCACTTATTATTGGACTCTACATCTCTGTACCCAATACATACAATTATTTGCGAGGTCCCTCCACTGAGCAAATATTTCAGGCAGAGCTTAAACCTCAAAGGCCAGTACCTCTCAAAGACGGAAGCTAAAAAAAAGCAAACACTGAATATCCCTTTGAGCAAACAGTACACCCGTTTTACTTGAAAATGCACATAAATATTTGTCTGTGACCTGGAATTTTAATTCAGTTAGGCCAGTGTGCCCAGGAAAAAGATTCTTGCTGAGTGTGAAGCCAAGGTGAGATTATTGACCAGACTTCAGATGGTGTATCAACACACCCAGGCTCCCGCGATGATACTTGTGTCATTCCATCTGTCCTCATGACACAGATGAGTTCACTGGCTGGGCAAAAACTCAGGACAAATCTACAGCGTTGTGGGGTTAGGGTTAGGGGAACTCAACGGGATGAATGAGGAAGTCTGAACTAAAGGTAATTATTTCAAGGCAGGTATCTTATTTGCACACTGGCAGTGAACAAGTACTGGCAGGAAATCAAAACAGCGCTTGGTGCTATTGTCTTTATTTTTAAGCACACGGGTCGCTCCATCGAGGTTAGGGTCTACGTGTCGTCTTCAAGGCCAAGGGCTGTGGGAATGTTCCGGATTAACAGAAACAGAAAGAAGCCATCTTATTAGAACACAAGAAAAATAAATATAAAAATGTATATATTTCTTTGTGGCTGAAAATACGATAAAAAGGTGTCTTTAAAGGATTTTGCTCAGTGGGTCTCTGCAGTCAAATTCCTAGAGGTGACGGAGACTAAGTCTGCTTTCAATCAGACCAGAAACCAGCAGACAAATTCGCCTCTCAGCAGACCAACAGACAAAAAAAAACTTGGAAGTTGCTTAACAAGAATACAGTTAATGTTCTTTTGCATTGTTATAGTTTTGACTTACATTTGCTTTAAATCCATAGAACATATCTGTCTAGCAATGGGCAACAATCAACATGACAGACCTAGAAGAATTTTAGAAAGAAATATGAGGAAACTAGTGAAAAATCCAGGTTTGGAAAGCTTTGGGAAAACCCAAAAGACTGACATGTTGTTTCTAAAATGTAATCAGCTGTCAATACATCTAATCAAGATACTGTGCATAATTGTACATAATAAAAATGTATAATGTTTCCCAGACTTTCACATTACAGAGAAGTGTGTAGATTCTCCATACATATATATAACAATTCAATATAAATATAAATACTAGTTTGTTAAACAATAAAATGTGAAGCAATCATATTTGCATATGTTAAATTAATTTACCAATCCCATTCAGGTTTGGTAGCAGTATTGGCCTTGTGTTAAAATCTCAACATATTTGAATTACATCACAGAATGCCATTGTATTAGTGGATATTATTAAAGGTAGGCCAGAAGAATTAGCCTATGGTACACTGAACAGTAAAGTAAATGCAGCACAGTGTTCGTTACATTTTTCAGGAGCAGAAATAGGCAACAGGAACCTCTGTATTCCAAATCATTTCAAATTCATAGATTAAGGCAATTGACAGATTTACTATTAAACTGTAACTCAGTAAAATATTAATATTGCATGTTGCATTTCTATTTTTCAGTCAGTATATATTGAATTGTACAGCAAATAAGTACATGCATTCACAACCTCCCTTCAAAAAGACAGAAAGCACATTTGTCTCAACAACACCCTGAAGCTAACAGCACCCCCTAGTGGTCTTGGTCTCTAACAACACTTTAAACCGTGTAGACCAGAGGTGTCAAACCAGTTCCGCTGAGGGCCGAATGTCTGCAGGTTTTGGGGTTTTCCTTTAAACAGATTCTAAAAAAACAGGTGAGGGTAGAACCTAACCAATTAGTGACCTAATTAACCAATCAAGTACGAGGTGAGAGCGAAAACCGGCAGACACTCGGCCCTCCGTGGAACCGGGTTGACACCTCTGATGTAGACTCTGAGTAAAGCACCAGCAATGCAACAAATCTTACTCTTATCACTGTTTCTTTCAAGCTCTTTTTTGTATATCAGACAGTTCCCTCAGACAATATCATTAAATAATTCAACTGCATTTCAAACAAACTTTATCACTTGTCTTGTGTATTTGTGTGTGTGTGTGTGTGTGTGTGTGTGTGTTCATGTTTTATTAACCTAGTCATGACCGAAAACCCCCACTAGGATAGTAAAACAATGAAAATGTGACCTTGTGTGGACCTTGCTAACAGCTGCTAGACCACGGCCATTGCATCACTATAGAAAGGTGTGTGGGTGGAGTGAATTTATTTTCCGGCCTTCCACACACTCAGGGCGCGACACACCTCACCCTCGCACTGCGGCAGGAACATTCTTTTTCATTTGTGTGTCTTTCAGATGTCTTGTCCTCTTTGTCACCCATTTTCCTTGTTCCACTCTGTTACACCCCTACTCATCCACACACACACACACACACACTCACTCACATGCACATATACACACTCTGCTACCTCTTCTCCTCCACACGCACACACATACATTCTCTGCTGCCTGTCCTTCTCCTCCTCCAAACACACACACACACACACACACATATACACACTGCTACCTCTTCTCCTCCACACACACAAACACACACACACACAAACACAGACACATTCTGCCACCTATTCCCCTCCACACACACACACACACACTGCTCCCGCTGTTCAACCCCCTCCAAACACATGCACACATTACTCTTTCACCTCCCCACACACACACACAAACACACACACACACACACAAACACTGTCACAGCCGCTAACCGTTTCAGGAACACTGCTAGATTAGAAATAAAGGAGCTTTCCATCCATCAGTGCAGACATATGGGCAAGAGAGAGAGAGACAGGAGAGAATGAAAAGGAGAGAGAGACAGGAGAGAATGAAAAGGAGAGACAGGAGAGAGAGACAGGAGAGAGAGACAGCAGAGAGAGAGACAGGAGAGAATGAAAAGGAGAGAGAGACAGGAGAGAATGAAAAGGAGAGACAGGAGAGAGAGACAGCAGAGAGAGAGACAGGAGAGAATGAAAAGGAGAGAGAATGAATGCAAGATGGAACGCAGGGGGAACGCAAAGTTACGTGTTGGTTTGGTCACATTGTCACAGCGGTGACGAACCACGCTGTGACCAGGTTCTAACCTGTCAATCTACACGACACCCCGGTGTGATCATTCCTCAGTAATGTGATCAGTGTTCGTCAGCCAGACCCTGTCGGCAGTGCCGATTCCCTGCTTGGGCCCATCTTCCTGCCGGGGAGCCCGATCCCATCGGTAATATCAGCTTGACTTCCATTGCCGTATGACGGCTGGCTGAATCTATTCTTCAACTGCTCTGTTTTTCTCGTGCACCTGTGTTTAGATCAGTCTGGGACGTGTCTATACAGCGCCAACAGAATGTCTACATCCCCTTCAACGTTTTCTTATCTTCTTGTCGGTCGATCAGGTTTTGTTCTTCACACATTGTATCTACACACAATACTGTACACTTTTAGGGGGTTAAGTGAAAACACTGTTGCAGTAGCAATCCTAGCACACACCAGATCGTTTCACATGTGAATCTATTGTATTGATACACATGGTTTCAGGCAGTTTCTGTGGGCTTACTCGTTTGGGCGAGGAACTGCAACTCTAACGTTCAACAAGATCTAAGGGACAAGGTTGTGGCAAAACAGATGCGTATAAATGTGGTCTTACTAAACATATTGGTCTTTAAGCAGAGCTTTTGTGTTCCTAATACTTTACTGTGAAGCATTATGATGGCAGGATCATGTTTTCATTGTCAGGAGAGAAGGGGAAATGAATGGAGCTGTGATTACCGAGAAGTCATTGAGGAAAATAAATTGATACAGAACTGAAAAAAAAAACATCACACTGAAGAAGCACACAAACAAAGCTACAGCGGACCTGCTAAGGAACGCTATGCAAATAGTATTTTTTATATGGTGAAACAAATGTGTACACAAATAACCACAAATTAAATCTGAGAATGTAAACCTTCAAACGATTTTGTGGTTCAACTTTGGGGTGTAATGTATCACCGTCCCAACACATTCGGGCAGGTCTGTAGCTCCACCCTCGACCCTCTGAATCAATACATCACACCGGTGAGTTCGTCTCAGATCTCAGAGTGCACAGTGTGTGGGGTTATTCTTTCATTTGGGATTCAGTGCAAAAATTCATTATAACAGCACTCACGACGGACCCTTCTGGCGGGCTTTCAGGGGGACTGCTGACAGACCGGGGGGACGGCGGTCTAACTGAACTGGGAAGTGGCGCGTCATCGCCGAGGAGACATGCCGTGGTCCGTTTCGACGGGCCGGCAGACCGGGCTCGGCGTGCTGTCACGACGTGCTGGCTCGGCCAGGTGAGTTTTCCGTATCACGTTTCTCCTCACTTTGAAACGCGTCACGGAGGGATTCCTTTATGAATGCACACGTAATGAAATATGGACATGTTGCCTTGTTTGAGGCACCGGGATCCTGACCAATCGGCCTGGCCTTGTAATGGGGACCCCATTACATGTCAGTGGAGGAGGGGTTTATGGCATGTTGAATGCAGTGTGTGTTCCAGGTTCAATCGCAGGTTGCCCTACCACTCTCTCTGTTTTCTTATCTGTTCATATGCTTCTACATGTCTCTTCTCCCACTTCCTGCTCCCTCCCTCCCTCCCTCTCTCCATCCCTCCCTCCCTCCCTCTCCCTCCCTCCCTCCCTCCCTCCCTCCCTCTCTCCATCCCTCCCTCCCTCCCTCTCCCTCCCTCCCTCCCTCCCTCCCTCTCTCCATCCCTCTCTACCTGTCCCCCTGTGTGTCTGCACATCAGGACCCCCACATGCAAGGAGGCACATTTCCCTGTCTCTTTCCTCTCCCCATTCTTATCTTTCTCAGTTCCTCCCCATTCCCTTTCTCCTCCTCTCTCTTTCTCCTCCTATCTCTTCGCTCCATCGCTCACTCCCTCTCTCTCTCTCTCTCTTCTTCCCTCTCTCTCTCTCTCACTGCTGGGCTGTGTGAGTAATGGCCTTCCCCTCCTGGTGAACTCAGCTGATAATCCTGGGGAAGCAGTAAGAGCTCGTTGATCAGCCAGGCCGACAGGCTCACAAGCCACAGTGCTGAAACAGAAACAACACACACACACACACACACACACACAGCTACAGGCGGTGCATGTATTGAATACGTATATGAAAGGTGTGTGTGCGGGTCCGTGCTGAACCAGATGACATCCATAATTCTGTTTGTAGTGCTTGTTTAGTGTCCCAGGTCATCTGGAGACCAGCGGACTATTGATGTCTGTGTTTGTATCATAGTCAAGTGCATGGTTTAGTGCTGGAAATCCTCTATGGGGTTAAAGGCAGGTTAAATCCTATGGCGAGGATACCAATGTGAAGGGGTTAAAGGGAAGTTAATGATGAAGAAAGGTTGTCTGCAGAATTTAAGAGAGGATCTATGTTGAGATTCCACTGGGCATACCGCAAGTTATGCATGTTTGGTGAGGCAAAGGTTTGGTGGTTCATACCGTTGTTTCCCAAAGGCCCCTGTTCATATTGATACATTACACCAAAACGTTGCTTTGATATCCTTCAAACGTTTATAGCTCATGGATCTCATCTGAAAAGCCTTCACAGTGTTTATTTTTCCGATCTAACGATCTACCTAGAATGAACTTTTGAACCAACATTGTTAGTCGTGGCAGCAATTAATTATTCATAATTTGGTTTTAAGTCGGCAGTACTGGGAAATATTGCAAGTCAAAGGTTCTGTAATTGGTTTCATAGTTGCCCTCGGTTGCATAGCAACACTCAACATGCAAAACATAAAGACATACTCTATAATTTCTTGAGTTGTCCCAGTAAGTTAACACAAAGAGTTTATGATAGTATTCAACACATAATATTTAACAATATGGCATAAAACTGTATGTCATAACAGCTACAATAAGCCAGTGGAATTCCTTTTAAAGAAATATTAGAGATACATTCTTTATTGTCTGAAAATAAAATATAGATTTTAGGGAAGTAGGCGCTGGCCAAGTCAGCTTTCTCATGTTTCTCATTTCCAATAAACCTTATATATTTGGCGAACATGACTAAATTGACTGTGTTATCTACATAACATAATTGTATAATTGTATTAATGATCAACAGGCATATTACATATATCACTGAAAGATTCCAGGCAATGTCCGACCAAACTAATTAAATCCAATGGAGATGGTTGGATGTCTTTTCTAAAGTTACATTTGTGGCAATAAAATGTTCAGTTGGATAGAGTGGACCAGGTTCACACCCACAATGCAGTGGGACGACAAGACCAGTCCAGGCTTCTACACTAATGGTGATGCCACTCCTTCTGCCTCACTGTTCATGTCTTTTCCCAGGGTATCGTAACATCCGGCACTGTCATTATGAAGGCATTCAGCAACCAGAACCTTCACACTGGACATAATGCTCTCCCATGTATGACGCGTTGTCCAAGGCAGGTCTGACACTTTCAGGTGTTAACACAATTCACAGAATTCTATTGCGCCTCGTTTTCAAGAAAGACATCAGCGAATGCTTGTTGAAGATAGTGCCCCTTTTCATACCAACAGGCCTATTAGAAACAGCCACGAAACCAAGTTGGGATAGCTTTTTCTGTGACATTCACACCACCACACTGCTCATAAGCAGCTGCTTATGTATGTACTGACATGGGTGGTCCGTCGCTGTCCTCCCGGAGACACGCGTTTTAATTCATTTTATTACACCAATTAGTTCTTCAGTTATGGCCGTTCTCAATCGCAGCAGTCAATTCCCAGGGAAGAGAACATCTTGAAAATAGACTGCTGAGACTGATCATAGACCACAACGCATGATGACCCTAAAGCTGAAACCAGAAACCCCAGTGGCCGTCCGTGTTCTGTGTGAAGTGTGCTGTGGTTGTTATGTAGGCTGCCATGTGATAAAAATCATGTCTACTCTGGCTCGATATAACCCAGACGACATTTATAATGCTGTGTACGTAACCTATGACCCTTTAAGTGGGCCCATGGACATGTCATTACAATCACAATTGTTTAATACCTCAAATATGATATGAAGTCATTAACATATCAAATGACATTTGTTTTGGAAGTTTGTGTCACCGATTATACCAAATGACATTTCATTCCATAGATCCTGTTGGCCCAATTAACTGCATAGGGTTCATAAAATAGAACGGTTACAGAGATCGAGACACCTCTGATACATGCCCATCATACCACAGTATAACCCATAGGGATCCCCCTGATGAAGACCATGGTTAGACCTTGGCCAAAGGTGGGAAAAGTTGCAACGTTTCCTGTTTTCCGTAATCCCTACTCCTCCCCATGTGACATCCCCTTTCCTATCCTCCACTACTCCGAGGTGTGTGTGTGTGTGTGTATGTGTGTGTGTGTGTGAGTGTGTATGTGTGTGTGTGTGTGAGTGTGTATGTGTGTGTGTGAATGTATGTATGTGTGTGTGTGTGTGTATGTGTGTGTGTGTTTGTGTATGTATGTGTCTTTGTGTTTGTGTATGTGTGTTTGTGTATGTGTATGTGTGTGTGTGTGTCGGTGTCACTGTCCATGTTTAAGTATGTGTGACTGCCTGAATGTAGGGTTCATGTATGTGCATGATTGGTATGTGTATGTTGTGTGTGTGTGTGTGTGTGTGTGTCTGCCTGTCTGTCTCTGTGTGTATGCAGCAGATGAGGAAGGCATAAATCTTCCTAGCGTTTCATTTGACCCAGAGGATGAAGTAAATAGCAAGCGTGTGGACTGGGGCTGAGGCTGATAGCTATGAAATTGACCGACTGATTGATTGAAACAATAAACTTTTTTTTTTTTTAACCTCCGTGCTTTTATTGCCACACGGCCGAACAATAATTTTCTACTTGTGAGGCAATGAAGACAGGAGACCCTTTTATAATATATCTACTCACGCTGTTAAAATTATTGCGCTAATATTGCATTAACGTATTACAATTTTTTATCGACATTCCAGTTCATCGTAATGCCAAGAACTACATTTGAGCACGCAGACGTCCAACCCACCACAAGGAGTCACTAGATAACAGAGCTCTGTCCATAACGCTCCGCCCCTGGACTCCCTGGCACTGACGTGTGTGGAAATCAGGATTTGAACACCAGACCACAGTTATAATGAATTTATGCCAAATTTCTATACAGGCATTTTTTTTTTTTTCTGTCAAGTATTTGTGTTAATCTTATATGTTTTTTATTAAACATGTTGCGGGCCATTTCAAACAAGAGATTATTATTTTTTGGTTGATAACAAATTACAATGCTGAGCTAACGTTAGTCATGCTAGCTAGCCAGCTAGCAAACTGCTAACTTTGACACTGACTAGGCTATTCACACATTTGGATGGCCAACGATTAGCTGTACATGGACATGAGGATCACAGTGGAATCCTTCCAAGGTACCATGCGTGTGTGTTACCAGAACATTCTTTGGTTTCCCATAGCAACTGTGGAATATTGTTGGCACGTTATTGCATCTGGGAAAACCATTCTTGCAGAAGGAAGAGTGGCCCAGAGTGAACCCACGCTGCGATGGTACATGTGTAGTGTTAGGAGGCACTCCATGCATGATTTTGTTAACGGCGAAATCGCCCTTTTAGCAAAATCAATCTGTAGTTGATTTCAGGTGATGTGGAGAAAAACAATGTGAGCTGCTCAATGATTTAAAACTAATGATGGCTACAGTTAGCTGACCCTGATAGCAAGGGGTCACAGACAAAAATCTAGTTGTAAATAGGGAAATTCTCCTTTAAGGAAAGTATTAACCAGAAAATAAAAGGATTCTGGGTCACATGCATAGTTTAGGAGATTTAGTGGCTGCAGTGAACTGCTTGCCAGCTCTTCAACAATGTCAAATAAGAGTCCAAATTACAATCCAAATAACCAATATATTATAGCAGGTTATGTTGAATAAACACTATACAGCAGAAATACACTGTGTATAAACAGTATATACTGTATATGTTGAAATTCTCCAATGTTCTATGTCCACACACTATTGGTATAGCAATGTAGACTGTGTGTTTGTGTGTATGTGTGTGTATGTGTGTGTATGTTTGAACAGGATTTATTACATCAATGAGGACAAAAGTGTCTTAAACTGTGTGTAAATCATGAAAAGGTCCATGTGGACATTTTCCCTGCCCTATTTGGGAAAATCTTATTTTAGACACTGCATGTATGAGTGCTTGTATTTGGGTGTACAAAAGCAAACATTTTGCCAAGGTGCAGGTCAGAACATGGACCAACTAGACATCTCACCATGTTTTCTAATTACGTTAGAATCTGTCTTAGAATCTGTCTTATAAGCTGTATTAGAATCTCTTTTAGAATCATTCTTAGAATCTGTCTTATAAGCTGTATTAGAATCTATTTTAGAATCTATCTTAGAATCTGTCTTATAAGCTGTTTAAGAAGCTGTCCCAGAATCTGTCTTATAACCTGTCTTAGAATCTGTCTTATAAGCTGTTTAAGAAGCTGCCTTAGGAGCTGTTAGTTTGAGATGCCACGCTTCTGCACTGTCTGCCAGAACATCCTGTAGCTCCATTGTGGCTGACATACCTGATGTTCTCCCTGGCCCCCCTTTGACTCGGTTCTGGAAGCAGGCTGCATTCCCCCATGCCGTGCGTTACCCAGACTGCACCAGCCACAGCAGAGGTCAGGGATCCCAGGAGGTGTTGTGGTCACACCAGGCATCAACCGTTGAGAGTCACCAGACACACAGACTTCTTGGGTGCTGACCAACCCTTCGCACTGCGACGCGGTGGACGCGGGTGAGGGCGTGACCTCCCTGTGTTTCAGCGTTCCGCTTTCTGTTGACGTTGAGGAAGAGGTTATTGTCCTGGCACCACTCTGCCAGGGCTCATATGCTCATTGATCTAGGCAGTCCCATTTGTCTGGTCCCTATTTGCACACAACAATGAGCAGCCATCATGACGGATCTGAGTTAGAAGGCAGACGGAATAGGAATCTACAGGGCTATTACTCTATCCTCTAAATATGACAAATGGAACTACTAGCCTCCATTTAATCTCATTATTTACCCATCATATATTAGCTTACAACGCGGTGCTGTTCGCTGTTTGGCGGCGGGGAGGGACCTGGCTTGACCATAAAAAACCTGGTTGTTACTGCCAGCCAGTAAAGTGCACAGCGTTTTCACTGAGGAGTTTTACCATTCATATGTTATGATCCATTATTCTGCCGGTCCTCAGTGTGGTGTCATCTCTGATGGGCTTCTCTCTGCTTCTTTGTTCCTAATGTACTGTACCAGGCGGACTTCATTAGGTCCACGCTGCACGCAGAAAACACATTCATGCCCCCGTTTTATTTTTTTCCGTTGTAATTTCCTACATTTCATTTTGCCGGTGCTCCACCACAGCACTGTCACCGGCGCGTAAAATAAAGCCAGTGGCAGTCAGTGCTTTCTGTTCAGGTGACTGAGGCCTGAGGCGACACCTGGTGTTGATAAAGTGTACTGCAGCTAACAGACAACCCCTTCCAAACGAGGTTCCAAGAAAGACAGAGGTAAAGCGCCAGAGTCAATGGCTGTTGGCAACCAAATGAATGAAGGCAGACCACCCAGAATACACCCAGAAAAGATACACGAAGCTGTAACATTAAGGCTATTTGACTGCTACAGGAATATGAAGGAAAAGGACTGCTCAGTGCTATTCTATTGATCATACTCACGTGATCCTTTGCCACAAAACACTATAACACCACACAGAAACACGGGTCAAGTCATGATAAGGTCTAACTGGGACTGCATGGCGTGATCGCAAACTGAACTACCTGAACAGACAGGTATTTGTACTGATCTAGCTAGTATGAGAAGGCGTTTCTAGATGACGATTCTTCTAATTCTTTGAGAGTGACTTAATTAGAGGGTGTGAATGGGCGTGCATTCCGTGCATGTGTTGCGTGTGCGTTCCGTGTGCTTACTTGCCTGCACCCACTCAGGTGTGTGTTTGTGTGTTTTGCGAGGTTCAAGGAAACACTGCGTTCGGACATTGACAGATCACATGGGGTTGTACAATTGCAGGTTGCTGCATCCTGCTGTCACTGAGCTCATATGTCACTGAGGCAGGCCTAGCTGGGAGGCAACAGCCTTCTCCTCCTCTTCTCCTCCTCCTTGTTTGTGTGTATGTGGGTGCTCCTGTCTGAGTCAAGCTCCTCTCTCAGATGTTTGTTCTGGGGCCACTGCCAGACCCTGGCCCAGTCTTGCTCCTGTGGTCCCTTTGAATTTGCATCTTTTTCAATTCCTCGCACATTGGAATAGCTCTGTACCAACACGAAGATGAAAGAGAACTGAGAACACTGATAGATGCGTGTGGACAAGCAGAGAGGGAGTTTCCAATACGTTGTGTTGGTTTGGCCTATGTGTTGTACAGGCGGTAGGATCTTTCTGGATCTGAACTTGGCAACTGCATGAGATTTTGCGGGACAATGTGCTGGATCATCTTCAGACCGTTGCTGGGCTACAGGTTCATTAGGTCCTTCGTATGTCAATCCAGACCTGTGTCTGTCTGTCTGTTTCTCACCTCCTATCTCCCCTTCCTGTTCCTGAAATGGTTTCACACTTAGCCAAGAAATCTTAGAATAATTGCCCTCTGCAGGTAGCTCCAGGTAATTGTTTATCAGCTTAGGGGGGGTAAAAACAGTTAAACTAAATGACACCAGACAGACCCAGTCATTAATCTGTCCCACGGTGAGACAGGAACTCATCATTAAATAAACGACCCCACATCAATCACAGCAGGATCTCAGTATAACTATCCTGTTTGTGATGAGTGATTAGAGGTGTAAAATCATATCACTTCAGAATCTGTAGAGTGAAATAATCTCCAGCGTCATCACTATAGGGCCTGTGATTTAAAACACTGATACGTAGTCAACAAAACTCAAACCAGGAAAAACAACCGGGTAATAACTAGATTAAATAATTTGAACTATACACATACACGTATTTATTTAAAAACTAAACAACTTAACTTAGCAACCAGGGTGGGGGCCATCCCCTCTGCGGGATCAGGCAATGGTCCGAACCTGTCTGCTCCATTGCTATTGCAGATGGTTTATGATGGGGCAATTTAGCCTCAGCTGCTATCTGAGCCATCTCAGGAATGGACACGCTTACAATCAAGTGCAATAAAGCACAGACTGAAGAGAAAGAAGGAAGGGGAGAGCGGAGGGGGAGACAACAAGCTTGTCTGGACAGACGCTGACAAAAGAGGGAGATCCCCTATTGGACCTTCACACAGAAACTATTTCTCCTCCGGTCTTCTAATTCTCTCTCTCACACACACACACACACACACACACACACATACATACACGACCAGAGACATGTAAAAACCCCAAACTACAGACACAAGGCGATGTGAGCAGAGAGAGATATTTAAAAAGAGAAAGCTTGATTGAAAGAGATATCTGAAGAATGAAAGAGAGCTACAGAGAGGGTCCTTAGTAAAACCATAATCAGTTTTCTCAGGCTCCAGCTGGACAGAACAGTCGTTATCCTGTTTGTTTTCACAGGATTATTAAAACAAGGTTTGGTCTGCTCTCTGATCTCCCTTGTGTGTGTGTGTGTGTGTGTGTGTGTGTGTACATATTGCATGTGCAAAAGTGCACATGTGTCTGTGCTTGCTGAGCATTTGGCCTTTTCCTCTGCCCTGGTTGCTTTGTTGAGTCTGCTGAGCTCTGAGTTGGGCCCCAGGAAATCTCCAGAGACAGGGGGTCGTAATTTACACCCTTTTCCCCTGAGAGGGCTTTACGGCCTGAGAGAGGGAGCCGGGGTTAGGAGAGAAATGGAGAGATAGAGGAAGTTAAAGGAAGGGAGAGATGAGGGAGGAGATCTAAGGAGGGATGAAGGAGATATATGGCCCAGATTCAGAGAGAATTAGTGATACTGGTGGAATGTGGAGTCCAACATGGCCGCTGTACTCTCGCATCGTCCAAGACACAGAAGTAACACTCTCTTTTTGATCTCTCTCTTTCTGCCCTCCTTTCTCCCACTTTTCTCTGCCCTCTCGTTCTCTTCTGACCAAGGCAAATACATGCCATAAATCTGCCAGCGGTAGCTGGGACAGAGACATGTCAGGTCCCAGACCGACAACCCAGCACTCTCCTGTGTTTGGAGAGAAAGCAGATGTACCACCACTACCTGCCTCCAGCTCAACAGACAAGGACCAAAGACTGTTACATCTCCCTCTGCCTCTCCCTTTTCTCCATTCTCCGTAACACCTTTTCAGCTCTGCTCTGCCCCCCTCCCCACCCCCACCAGAACCTCACTCACAGTTGAGCGGAGAAACAGCACGGAGACAGCCAGGTGAAGAACGGGGATAGAAAGGAGTGGACAACCCTTCCGCTGTTTAAAGGAGCAACAACAGGAAGCAATACAGCGACTATTAAACCGGTTTCCAACAGACCCCCTTTCCTAGAACAGCCCAGTCCATGAGGTCATGACAGGACTAAGAGCCTGTTAACTAGGACTTAACACCACGGCCTGAGATGGCCTGGATACAATGTCTATGTAGGACTCAATGACTATTATAAAACAATGACTATAATGACACACAATGACTATTATAAAACAATGACTATTATAAAACAATGACTATTATAGGTAGGTTTTGTGACAATCTGCATCAGCAGTTGTCACAAAGTGCTTTTACAAATATCCGTCCCGAAACCCGAAAGAGCAAGCAACAAAAGAGTTGATGCACAGCGGCTGACCAGGTGGGGCTGTAGGCAGATGACCAGGTGGGGCTGTAGCCAGACCACCAAGTGGGGCTGTAGGCAGACCACCAGGTGGGGCTGTAGCCAGACCACCAGGTGGGGCTGTAGGCAGACCACCAGGTGGGGCTGTAGGCAGGTGACCAAGTGGGTCTACAGGCAGCGGCAGCAGGACTCATCAGGCAATGACTTAACATGCAACACAACCAGGAGGACTTGAGACATGAGCCATTTGGCCCAGGCAGCCCCGAGGCTCGGTCCACAGCCCCATGTCCCCCTATGGCTCAGCAGGACACCAGGAAAGGTACAGACAGTATTCCTTGGATTCAGATGGTTCCCGGTGCACACCCTTCAGACTGACCCTTGACCCTTGTCACATAAACTAATGCAACGCAAACAATGGGGAATTACGGCAGGACAGACTGACACAACTGTAGTCGCCTGGTACAATAGCCTTGCACTTTTCTGGCTAATCCATTAGCTCCACCCAGTCAGACGAACTGAGTCAAACCCAGGAAGTACTTTGAATGTTTTCAGGGCTGCACGTTCAAGGGGCTCTGGCCTGTAAACACCTGAAATTCTGCTATGTCTGCTGTAGTGGACTAGATCTAAGTTGGCAACATTAGCCTGTACGCACACACACACACAATGCACACACACACACACACACACACAGCACACATTCTCCACAGTGTTAATCATACCAGCCTATAGCCTGCCTGCGACATGCCACACCATTTAACAAATGCCGGGCACACACCCACATAACACACACACACACACACACAACACACACACACACACACCAACATTACACACACACACACACTACACAACCACATTACACAAACACACAAACACACACTACACGCACACAACCACGTGACACACACACACACGTAAACATGCAGCCAGTGCCCCCCTCCCAGAATGGCTCTACGTACTTCTGATTTACTGCCGAGTAAAGGCTTTAAGCTGCACATCTCAGTCCAACACCTAAACACCTGACAGGCTGGCCATAAATAAAGGTTATCCAGAGCCTGCTGCTGCATGGGTAATTTACACCTGCGCTATCTCTTAAACTAACATGTTCCAGGCCTCCGTCCCCTCAATATTTCATCACTCAGAACGGAGCACTTGCACAAGGGGAGACGACCAAGTGTGCAGTTGGAGTAATAGGGGGCGGAGCCACAAGGGGTGGAGTGAGGGATAGGGGGACTTCAAAGTTCCAAGAAGAAGGTCTGATGTTGGTTTTGCAAGTCAAGGCCCAATGTGTGTGTGTGTGTGTGTGTGTGAGGAGGGGGGGTTGGGTTGTTCTCTTCAGGACTGTGGGAACCAGTGGAACGGCCCCTGCCTGGGGGCGTCCCTAGCCGGGAGTCACAACCAGATACACACATACACCTGGCCACAGAGCAGGCAGCCGCGGCGGAACACGTGGCTGGAGGAGATCAAGGGAGCGGCCGGCCTGAAGCTCCTCTCCTCCACTGCTCCATAAATCGTCCTTCTATGCCTCGTCCCTCTTTCATTGGGTGAAAACTTATCCTCTTCCATTAAGAGTGATGGATCTGAGGCACTGTGCTGGGAGAGGTTCTGAGGTTACAGGTCCCACTGATAGATTTCCTCAGGAGAAGAGTCTATATGGCGCGCCTATTCCAGGCTCAGAAGAGAAAATCTTGAAATGCAGTACAAACAACAAAATAATTTAACCACCTGTCACTATAAGATAGTTTGTGATTAAATATTAATTTATTTTGCGTAACTTTGCCTTGGCATTTCCAACTGAAACTGTAAAATGGAATGGAGATTTATTCAGACCAGTAATGGATTTGACAGTGTCTTGCTCCCTCTGGTGGGCTTTTGTGGAACATTCTTATTGAATAATGAGATTTAGTGGCCTCTCCGTCAGCCTATCCTGTGTGCGTTAAAGTAGCTCCACAAACCTGGACAAAAAAATGCAATTAGAAGACATCTGTTACAGGAACGACCTAACGGCATGTCAGACCAAACACTTACGGCAAATTAATTCATTTCAAATCAAGAAGAGCGAACAACCGTGTGGACCCCAGAACGCAATCAGCGTTGGCAAAAGCAAATGTGATAGCTATACAATCCAGTATCGGCATCCAGTACTATAGCAAGCACATGAGTTAGAACTGAGAAGAAGTGCTGTACAGTTTAGCACTAGGCGCCTCAGTTCCCTCTGCACATGTTACAACAGGTACCCGAGTGTGTGTCGTAATGGGGCGGTGTGGCGGTGAGGGAAGCAGACGGCCGGCTTTGCTTGGAGTGTGACACTCACAACAGGTAGGGGAGTTGTAGTCCTTCCCTCAACGTAACCAGCCATCGCTGAGGATTCTGGACGCTGAAAGCAACCCGCGGGCTGCCCATAATGGCGGGTAAAGGACACGACTGGGAGAAAATATGTCCTAGCAAGGACCTCGCCATTAAAGGCCTCCATTTTAATGTGGTCGATATGGGGAGGGCGGGGGGGCTTTATTGGCTGGTCCCTCTTGATGTGGGTTACGCAGCTCATCTGCCTTCACGACGCAGTCGGTCACAATCTGATACTTCCAGATGACCCGGTTGTTTCTGTAATCACAGGTTCAACTGGGTCATCGTGAGGGAATCAGCCAATGAATCACACCAAAGAGGAGGGCCAAAATGTGTCCGCAGGTGAGGAAGGCAGGTAGCCAAGCAGTTAAAGCATCTGACCAGTAATTGAAAAGCTATTAGATCAAATCCCTGAGCCGGCAAGGTGGAAAATCTGTCCATGAGCAAGATAGTTAACCCTAATTGCTCTCCGAGTCATCATTGTAAATGAGAATGTGTAGCCAGTCAACTAACTTGATAAAAGAAAGGTAAGGATAAAATGTCTCTGCCCATCCAATAATGGACGCTACATGGCTTTTATGCCCTATTTGGTCATAATGTGGAAGTTTCTCATTCTCCCTTTCTGTTTCTTTTTTTGCTATTTTATCCTACTTTGTTACTTATTGATTTATAAAAGGAGAACTTAAGTAGTTTGTATTTCGTTTTGGTTTTATGATAATGGATTTCCTTTTTGTGATATTGCATTATCACTGTACCATGCCATGTTTGGTTAGTTCAGTGTGATAGTTTATCTTGAATGTTTTGTGGTTTCTTCCCCAACATTTGTCTTCACATTATCAAGTCAAATCTCAGAACTGTATTTTATATAATGCCACCAATACAAAGACAGAGTCTGGTAACTGCCCCATCATCCTGGAAAAACCTGAAATTACATTATTCTGATCAGATTATTGATTTCAAATCACAGATTGGAGGGCAGCTGGCCACAAACGTCACATGTTTTCAAACCTGCTCTTTTTATCCCTCCTATGTACAGGTTTTAGGTGACTTTAACGGTGCGTTTAACAATAGATGTGTATGAATTAAGGATCGAGGTAAATGCAACTTAAAAAAACTAAAAGAAAAGAGGTACGTATGTGGTAATGAATTGAGTGACTTCCTTTGAGTGATGGGACGCACCTTTACAAGTGTCATCCTGATGAAGGCTCTTCAGCCTGAAGGGCATCAGTGTCTGTTTAATGTGTACTATGGATTAGCTGTGACCATTAAAGCCTTCCAAACGTGTTCCACTACACCTACATGAAAGCAGCATCAGAATACGTTCACCAATAGCATTTGTATTCATCACTGAACCTGCAATGTCCAAACACTTCCGTTGCACATCCTTTACTTCTAACCAGGGAATGATTCAGACCTGGGACACCAGGTGAGGACAATTAACCACCAGGTAGAACAAAGGACGGTCATGTTTCGGTCCCCCCAAAGACCAGAGCCCCGTTTTATAGTGTTTCAGAAAACCAAAGAAGTGCTCCTCTCCGCTGTGTCTACGGTTCTGTGAGGGTTGACACCCTCTGGTGGTGACATCATGATATGACAATGAGCAGAGCTCTCCTTCCGCCGCCTCGCAGCCTGAGCTGGGCCCAATACCAAGCGGATCCCTGTGCACTAGTGGAGATCGGAGAGGATTTGATAGGTGTAGGTAATAAGGTGAATGATACTCCCAGACTCACCGAGGGCAAGCTGGAGCTATTACCTGATTGCTTACACCTGTCATGCCCTCCCGCCCATTCATAGGGTGTAGGGTTAAGGTGTCCATTTAGGATTGGGACATAACTCTTTGGACCGTCAAAAGGTGATGTTAATACCCACTGCAGCCTGAACCAAAACAGCTTGAATAAATGATGTGTGTGTGTGTGTTTGTGTATGTGATGTGCGTGCGTGTTCAACCACACATGCATGGTCCCAGTGTGGGGGTCCTCAATATGTCTTCTGCTGTGCTCCAGTCACTGGAGAGTAGAGGCAGATAAAGCTGCTAAATTATGGGAAGGCAATAAAAGCCATAAAACGGCGACAACAGTACATTAATCCACCAGCAGAGAGCGCTTTTGGTGCTGTGTTGAGCACCGTGCTGCATGGAGATGCTTTTTTTCCCCCGGGGTCAGTCCAGTAGCTGCCGTTCACATGACCAGCACCAGGGGGCAGTAGAGGGAGCAGACAGTGGCTTGCGCTGAACGTCGTCACAAGAGGCTCTTTGTCTAACTGGGATTTCCCGATCGGAGAAGATTAAACATGTAAAAGTGTCGTGATTAGGAACGGATAAATTATTCGCTTGAATTGGTCTCCCGATCAATTCATTCTATTCATATGAATGAAATCTAATTTCAGATCACTTTTGGAAAACGTGGCCCAGGAGAGTGTGGTGTGTTTGGGCGTCATTCTGTTTCCAAACCTCAGCTTCTTTTAATGTTAACACACATGGGATCACCGCAATGTCATCCAATTTATTGCTCCTAAAGAAAGGTACGGATGAATGTATTAATCACGGTACACTTACAGTATTTCAGTATTTTTTAAAACAAATCAAAGTGGTGCGTTGGTACAGTTACAGGCCTTCTCTCAGCAGTGGATTAGGAAATTGGCTTTAATATAATCAACACGGTTACTTGAGCATTTTAAAAACATGCATAGGCCACACTTCCACAGCTCGCCTCCCTCCCTCTTCTACCCTACCCTCACCTTCCTCCAGCGTCCCTCCCTCTTCTCCCCTCCCCGCCCCTCACCTCCCTCCAGCCCCCCTCTGCTCCTACCTTCTCTCTGTCCTCTCTGTGGCGGCTGGAGGAAGAAAGGACTGTTCAGGGGCACCTGGATTTATGTAGGGGAACCAGACACAGCAGGTGCTGGGGACTCAAGGCCCAGTGGGTTGACTGGAGGATGAGGCAGCATCCGACTGTACCATAAGTGGCCCCAGCGGTCGCTCTGTCTTTCCCTGTCTCTCTCCAGTCTCTCACTTTCCTCCTATTCCCTCTCTGTCTCCTTGTCTGCCTCCATGCCTGTCTCTCACTCTGTCTCTATCTCTCTGCCTCTCTCTCTGTCTCCTTGTCTGCCTCCATGCCTGTCTCTCACTCTGTCTCTATCTCTCTGCCTCTCTCTCTCTCTCTGTCTCCTTGTCTGCCTCCATGCCTGTCTCTCACTCTGTCTCTATATCTCTGCCTCTCTCTCTCCCTCTCTGTCTCCTTGTCTGCCTCGATGCCTGTCTCTCTCTCTGCCTCTTTCTCTCTCTCTCTCTCTCTCTCTCTCTCTCGCCCTCCTCCAGCCAATAAGAAACAGATGAGGTGCTTAGTTCGAGGTGGACCTCCTCTGCACTCCCTGTCGTCAAGGCAACACATCTGACATACATTTCCACGTAGTTTAGAGCAAAGCCTCCTTTTCAGAGGCGATAGTTTTGAAGTAACAACACAGTCAAAAAGAACATGTTTATTGCAATTGGGATTAGGATTGTGCCCTTGAACTAGACACTGAACATTAGCAAACCTTTAATCACTCAACATGGATCGAAGAGTGGTACACAGTCACCACCTTTTCACCTGGGTCAAACCAAATCCCAGGGAAGTAATACCTAAACCGTTGATGATATGCACTTGACCAGATTAAACCCTCGACCAGCGCCATCTCTGACTAAAATATGTCAAGGTGCTAACACGGCGAGCAATGTCTGTATATGACATTACATGTGCTTCAGACCTTCATATGCATGTGTCTCACAGATGATTAGTTTTGCTAAATTAAACAGATCCCTTCCAAAACGGCAAGCTAGCTAGGAGTCGGCCTTTCAAGAACAACACACTAAAGCAAACCAGCTGGAGACGTGCCACAGCAGAAAGGTCAAAAGTGGTAACACATGCTGTCTCTTCTCCCTCGGCTCTTCCTGTCATCATGTCTAGTGGTTGGTTAAACGCCGCCCGGTTAAAAGGGCCATTAAACCTCAGTATTACTTATCTAACGTGTATGTCCGTTAATATACGGGGCACCAGGACAGGGCGCCACAGGTCATTCACAGACAGAGGGGACGCGGAAAGTAGTGAGACGTGAGAGAGATATGCTTCATTCTTTTCAACTTGAGAAATGGCTTTATGGATAGGGAGGGAGGGATGGAGGGGGGGAGAGAGGGAGGGAGGGAGTGGAAGGAGAGAGGGAGGGGGGAGGGAGGGGCATAGAGACAGGGAGAAGGTATCTGGTCGGGGGATGAAGAGAATTCTCTCAGTTCTTGGATTCCTGCCACGCTACTGTGGGCTCGTTTGGATAGACTACGTTTATTTCTGGCCAACAGGGAGGAGGGGAGATGGAAGAGTGTATGAAATGTTTGGATGATGGACTTGGCTTGTGCCAACTCAAATTAATCACTACAAATTACCTGATGACACATGATCCAATACTCAACCTCAAAGTGATCAAATCCATTTCCTAATTCTCATTCATGCTCTATCCGAGTGTCACAGAACTGCATGCTTTCCAAATCTGTCTTCCTCTTATGGAAAGCCATCTATTTTGGGTCAGTAAAAGTTATCCTAGTGTACCAAATGATACAAGCTCCACATTTGGTGCTGAAGAAAAAATCGTCCTTTGGTAATCCAGTTGATTTTACAGGCTTTCATAACCCTGGGCTCTCGAGAAAATGCTATTTTTCAGCGGAATTTCAGTTCTAAACAAAAATATCCTCAAATCAAATGTATAATGCGTGACAGAGTTTTTGAAATATGGCCTTGTGTAATGTTTCCATTGGTCCCACTGAATCAGACAAGTATTTCAACCCAGGGCTGCTGCATAGCTTAACATTACACAGATGTGGCCTTTTTCTTTTTTTGGGCCACTGCCAAATGTGCTCTCTCCCTTTCTAGAGTCACAGCTGGATTTTTCGCACCTGATAATAAGTCCCCCTATTAAAACCTCAAGCATACAACACGACAATTTACTGAGACTGTAACATGAGACACTTTATGTGGCGGCACTGTGCTCAGACGCACAGATAAAGCGACACACTCTCTGGGTCAGCTCCAGAACGACTTCAGTCACTCGGTCAGTGGTGGGGTTCAGACACGCAGCAACCCAGTCAGGGCTTTGGACCGGGCTGAGAGCCAGAGTCACAGAACGTGTCCAATCTGAATATGAGCGTATTAACACTCACCATACATTCAGCCCCGATGGGAAACTTAAGCCGACTTATCGGAGAAAAAGGGGCCCCAGTAAGCCTCGGTAATAAAAACATGCCGTCGGAAACAGCAGAGTAGCCAGGCAGCCGTGCCTCCTTTAAAAACGGAGAGCAGGGGCCTAATGCTGAGAGGAGAGGCAGGGGGCAGAGACATAGGCAGAATTTGACATTTGAGCCGGGGGGGGGGGGGGGGGGGGGGGGGCGATATACTGCTTTAGTAAAAAACGCATTTTTACTAAAGCACTATATGAAATCAGATGTATTACCTACCACCATTCTGTTGTTTTGTGTTATTTAAAATTAAAATTAAAATTTGAAACAATGCAATTAATTATTCCACTCATTATTTTTGAGACTGGGGGAGAGGCAGGAGGCGGAGACTGGGGAGAGGCAGGGGGCAGAGTGGGCGATTGAGGACGGGCGGCCGTGACTCCTTCGGGCCCTGGGAGGGCAGGTGTGGAGGGGCAGGAAAGGTTGTGCAGCGATGGAGGATTGGATTGGAGGCTGGCGGGGTGCTTTTGGTTGACCTTGCATTTTCAACCCGGGCAACTATGTTGGCAGACTCACTGTTGAGGACAACATATGAGTCTATGGGTATTGCCTATGGAGCAAAAAGAGGATCTTCTCCCCGTCTGCTCCCTAAAATGCTCGAACCCTACACCCCTACTGGGCACTTCGTTCAGCCAGCTATGGTCTCATGGCTGTCCCATCCTTTCAGGGCAGTTCTTAATCCACTGCCTCTTTCATCCATCTCTGTCCTGGCACCTCATTGGTGAAACCAACTTTTCTTGGAGGCTAGGATAGCAGATTCTCTTCTTCAAAAAACATCTGAAAACCTAAGTACGTAAAATAGTTCTACTGCCACCACCTATCTATTGCCTTTTGTTAACTTTATAACTTTTATGTTTATTATTTGTATGGTCTTCTTCCAAGGACTGACCTTTGCTGAAAAATATCTGTCTAAACTGTGTGGAAATGAGTGTCTGCAAAATTACTAAAATGTAAAATAATAATAATAGGAAATATGAGGCAGGTATCTGTTGGGTTTTTGTACCTAGTGACTGGCCGCATACTATACCACTCCTATAAGTCTATCTTCAACTTCAGTCAGGCAATAGCCAGACCATAAAAAGTCTTAGAATGAAGCTATACATTATGCATGCGCTGTGAGACTTCGCTAGGTATTCGAAAACGCACCTTCCAACAGATATACATAGCCAATGTTTGTGGTACTTCAAAGCCACTGCCCAACAGTTCTTTTTTCACCACAAGGGAAGCTTCTCTTCCATAATTAGCCACT
This sequence comes from Esox lucius, assembly GCF_011004845.1. Taxonomy (NCBI): domain Eukaryota; kingdom Metazoa; phylum Chordata; class Actinopteri; order Esociformes; family Esocidae; genus Esox; species Esox lucius. The sequence goes on along the minus strand of NC_047580.1, from coordinate 28,609,635 downwards.
GAATCACAATGTACAGCCATCGGGAAACTCAGGCTTGTTTAATGGGCATTAAAATGTCCACATGCCAAAGACGGCCTCATCCCACAGTAACTTCTTTTAACAGCTTCAACTGTTGTTGGAGTGTTTATGGAACACATAGTGACAGTACCAATCTGCGTGTGTAATTTAACAGAGACGACCACTTTGCTAATCTTGGCGGTAGCGAAATAAGTTGATTAATTTGAACATTATTCACATCGGCTAAACGGGAATTCCCCGTTCTGTTATTGCTATGGTGATAGGCGCACTAAAATCTAAACTCACTGAGGATTTAATGCAGATGTCCACTTAACAGCTGCATTGTAAATAATGACCTGAATCATATTCATTACGACGCCATGGAGTAGGATAACGTGTTTCATAGTGGTCAGATCTACGTAACGTTAGCAACTCACTGTCCAAGTTAATTAATTCTGGCTGGAGCATGATGGTCCACTGTTAAGTCATTGTTCGTTCTGTGGTCGAGATGAGAAGGAGTAATGGTCAGTTACATTTGTTACAATCCGTTACTCATTTACATTTGTTACACATTTTATAGAGCCTATACTTTTTGTTTTTTAGAATATATTGCTGTGAATGAATGCTTTGATAAGTGTAACAACAAATGTAACAAAGAGATTAAGTTTATTGTGGCTTTACTCTCAAAATTACAATTTGTCCTATGTGTTATCCTGAAGCGTGCAGGTATGGAAACTTTTATTGCATGGAAAGGGTTTATATTCTATGAAGACTAAAACATTGCCTGTTCATGACTGCGGGTGCAGGATGCATATTAATTCACCCCCTCACCCACTACCAATCACGTTTGTCCTACTAATGCTCTCAATCTTTTTCCTCGCTCCCTTTCTTTTCTGCAAATTAATTTATGATGTAATTACAGGACAAGCCAGAGTTATGAAGTAACACAAATCACTGTCCTTACCAGGTAGCAGAAATAGAGCTGGATAATTTAAATGTAAAACGGATGAATATTTAGAATATAATATTTAGAAGAGTATTTAGAATAAAACAATATTTAGAAGAATATGACATTGGTGGTGAAAATATATTGCAGTATATCCAAACAAAGACAAGGAGCCTCATTGGTTGCTGGTGAATGAGGGAAAACTCTTCTTTCACCACCAAATATGGCTCTCTAAATAGTATACCATAACAACACCGTTTAGTGGCTTGTCTTCATAGGAATCTCTGGTGTTGCCATAATTTCCATTATTTTAATTTCCCTCCTCCCTTCTTCTCTAGCTCCTCTCCATTTTCCCCCGACTCTCTTGGATTGCCCCACTCAAGGCTGGTCCACATTACCTCCACCCAGCCCCGCCTCGGGGCCCCAGTCCCCTCCCTCCAGCATTTACCTCCAACTAGCCAGTTAAAATGATATCTGTTCATAGGGGCCAAGCATTAGCATTTACAATTTATTGGAAGCATTGAGATTTAGAGCTAGGGATATATCAGCTCTGAGCAGACAGAATTAGTTAACAATGCATTACCTGCCTTTTATGGTGGCCATAACTCTCCGCCCTGGTCAGTAGAAAAGATAAAGGGGGAGGAATGAAAGGGTGCGGGGGGTGGGTTAAGGGGATTCTGGTTGTAGAGGGTCGGTAGAACTCCCCTACAAGAAGGACTCTTTGTATGTGTCCCAAATATCTTTCTACACGGTGCCTCACTCTCGACCAGGACACCGGTGGGAATAATGTAGTGTACGCAAGAAGAAACAGGGCTCTATTTGGGATCCCTTTTTCTCTGCTGCCTTCTATGCGTCACGTTAGAGCCCCATTCACCTTCAGGCACATCAGCAGTAGATCAGTTCGTCGCTTCTCAACGAAAACCCAAGGCCGGCCGGGTTCAAAAACTATGCAGAACTGTTCCGTTTCAGGGTGCTTGCGCCAAGCTCCCTGAGGTGCCACTCTTGGTCCCTGAAGCCACCTTAAGCCAGGAAAGACCCAACAAGCGCAGACATTTGAAAGGACCCAGGCCCTGCGCTTTGAGAGGCAGGGATACTAAGGAAACATTTACATGGGAAGCACCATCTTTTTGGAATAGGCTTATTGTCTTTTGACCAATCACAGTGAAAACCTTTTTTATTTGCCCATGACTGATTATCGATGAGAAAAATAACAGAATGAGGCGGCCAGCGTGAATGTAGCCCCCGATACACAGCCCAACTGAAATGCTGTATCATTAACTAAAAGTTTTCCTACCCTCAATTGGAAAAACTTGGAAAGTATCTTATAGATTATTTATAGACTCAGTTGCTGTTTGTGTGCCTATTTCCTTGGAAATCTCACCAGATAAAATCTCTTGAGATCTAATTTCCAAGCGTCCATATGCCTGTGCCGTTGCTGCATATACACAGCCACATTGATCAAGCGCACAGCAGCCTGCTGTTCCGATCCCCTGCCTCCAGCAAATACAGCTGCCCCCTAAACATTAATTTGTGATGTGCAGAAAGACAACCAACCAGGGCCTCAGACAAAGCCCCGCGGACCTAATTTACACTAAACGTGGAGCTCACAGTGGCGGCGGTGCTCAGGGAGGCTGGGAGGAGAGCATGGGCACTTAGGAGAGGGCAACCTGCGCTAACTCCGTTTGTCAGACCTGCTCATGTTGAAAGAGTAAAAAAAAAAAATGGGGTAGATAAGTAGGAGTACTCCCACTTTCCTCTCACAGTTCCAAAGCAGAGAACAGACATCAGGCTCCATATAATCCCGGCTGTCGACTCCCTCTGCTGGGCTTAATGGTCCCACCGGCCGGAGAATTTACAGGTTACCTTTGCATTCCATTTGGACTGAAGAGCTTTTTTTTGTTGTTGTTCAGAGAATCCCACCCCCCCCCCCCCCAACCCTAGCTAAGACGGGGCGGAGTTCAGTGTTCCGTGATTAAGAACAGGAGAATTTCCCCCGACCACCCTGTGATTTAAGGAGGAATAACTCCTGATCCCAGATGCCTTTGATAGGTCATATAAAGCTGCCGCATAAAGCCCAGGCAGAAGATAATATTTTACAGAATTAATACAGAAGACCATAAAGCAGAATCAAAGGGAGGCAAGACGGCTTTCCGTCGCCGCACATAAACGCAGTACTTTTCAAATGGTCAAGCTAGGCACACTCCAGGCCATTCAACTATTAGTATGTCAATCATTTCTTTCCTTCAAGGCACAGTATGTATTATCTGCAATGGGAGCTATGAGAGCAGTTTATGGGCAATAAATACTTATAAGGACCATGGTTTAAAGTGGCACCATCTGCTGGTTTCACACAACTGGTGCAGTTACTCTGGCAGTAGAAACATCAGTCCTGGCACAGTTGAAAACGATTTACTACAATTTAATACAATACATATAAAAACCCAAAGTTGTAGAGCATTCAAAATGGTGAAATACACAAATGCTTCATATTTCTAAAACATTAAAAACGATTTCAAATTAAAACTTAAGCAAATGAGAGTGGTTCACAAAAGAATAAAAAGTGAGAGGGTTTTTATTTTCAAGACAAAACAAAACAAACAAAAACAAATGTACAACCATGACACATCAAACCTGAGCAGGGATGTGTCTAAAGAAAAGCAAGTCTAAGCATCTGTAATCCACAACAGTTGTTTCTACAATTACAGTGACTAGACAAGTCAAGACACTGATGCTCCTTAAAAAATAAAAATTTGAGAGAAAAAAAACAACAAAAAAAAAAACAAAATTGAGTAAGAGAATATTTGTACCAAATAGACAAATAGAGAATCTGATCACAATAGCACAAAGCACTCTGTCCATACACCAAATATATTGGAACACTTTGCCTTTTCTGTGAGTACACAACCATACCCTTCGTTGCCATATAGCAATGCATTAAAGGAAACAAAGTACAAATTAGGGCTGGACGATATTCATTTGTTAGTCAAATTTGCACCTTATGAGAAGTGCATGACTAGCGTGGCAACTGACACATCAAGCAGGTTTAATGGATGTTTGTCATCATTCTGGTTGCAATGTTCTAGGTCCAGTCAACCGCTGAAAAAACAAGGGGGTGGAATATTTTTTTTGGTGTTGAAATAAACAAAAATACAACTCTTTCACAGTTGCAACGTAACAGGTTGAAATACATCAAGTCACCTGTGTAAATCTCTTGGATGGAAGCGCCCGATTCAATTACCAAGAAGTCAAGGTACTGCATTTGTAGCTCATCTCTGAGTAGAACCCTTCAAACTCGACATTGTATTCCTGCCCACGTCCCTGTCAGATTGTCTCCCTAGGATCAAGTTCCCTGTGTGTATAATAACCGGATGTGTGGCCTCAGTTCTCCTCGCCAACATCTTTCACCACTGCCCTTATCAACAGAGACGAGCACCGGTTCTTGCCCGCTGCAGAGTTCTTACAGGGTTTTCAACATGCATACCGAACGTGTTAATATACAAACATCCGTGACCGGCACACATGCGTTTATACATGCCAGACCAATCCAAGGACATTTATCAGTCAAGTTGTTTCAAGGCGGATCAGGGCTCGGCGTGGGAAGTGGGCAGAGGCAGAGCCCACTCAGAAAACAGTCACCAAAGGTTGACATTACACCAGCCATTTAACAGAGTGGAAACACCGTTAAAGGATAAGGGGGAAAACAAAATTGTAATTAAAGATGGTCCATGTATCAGTGGTATGTATTAATGACATACCGCCCAGCCCCAGTATAAAGTCTGAATACAAAATCAAAGGCAGTGAATCCAAACTAAATTTCTCATTACTACATTTAACAAGGAGGGGATTCAAAAGGTGGACATACTGGATAGTTGAAAAAACTAACAAAGCCAACAATATGGATAACATATTCATTCCAATATATTTTTTATATCTACCAATAAGAGGAAAGGTGAAACTAAATTCTGGTCAAATTCCCCTTCTACGAGTCCATTCAAACTAATTATAGCAAGTGGAACAAATACTCTGATGGTTGAGTGGAATTCACAACGTAATACTCAGTCAAAAGCAAACGACGTGACCTTAAAATGTTAGAATAGATCGATAAGAACTCCCATAAACATGTCTGGAAGTAAGAACAGATCTGCCGTGTCCAATGTTCCTACACAGCACACGATTCAAGAGGCCCGGTTGAGCCGTTTAGCCACCAGGTGGTGTAACCAGATCAAATCAATCTGTATTGCGGTTTGATTTCACTTAAGTGCAGAGCATTTGGCATGCTGATTGTCCAACTTCTGACCATACAGACAGTTCCAGTTCCCATTCAGCATTACTATGATAATGTTCTAGCTATACAGTCACAATCAACGGTCATTCACATTTGAAAATAAAGATGGCTTGAAACAAAGGGCACAACTTTTGAAGGGGCATGTGCGTCTGTAATATTTTCTGGCTTGTAATTGTTGCATGATCACACTACAGTCGTAAGTATCAGGTAATTAGAAGACTCCCAGTTTCACGTCATGAAAAAGCAGCTATTCTTGACTAAGTAGGTTCATGATCTTAGCAATGGATTGGAAGGCATGATTGTTAGTTAACAGGTTCAAGCTAAAGAACAGAAAGTCACGGGCTAAAAAGAGCTAAAATATCAGTGATTAAAAACAAGCTTACGATCCATCCAAACTACTAGAGTATAGACAAAACGAAAAAAAAGCAGAGGATGTCCTTATATAAAGGGAAGGACCATATTGACCTTAGACACACTGAAGTTGGACTAAAACTACTGAGCAAAAACAGGGGAGGGTTCACATTGTTAAAACCGTGTGTCCTCTCCTACGGTGTACAATACTCAAGGTTACGACTCGCAGGGCTGTCAAGCCTTCCAGCATCCACTTCATTCCAGTCAAAGTTTCTTAGAGTACCTGAACTATGGTCCATTTTGCCCTCCCGTTAGATCACCAAAAAATAAAATGCACAGACGGGACCCGACCGTGAACACGCAGACAGGTGGGATGTCCCCAGGCACACTGAGAAGCTTTGGGAACACAGGGCCCTGGACCACGCTTTGACGGGGCCACTTAAACGGCCAGGAGTGCAGGGAAGACGACAACCTTCAAGTCACCTTAAAATGGCTGGCTGTACTTTGAACGGGTACAACATAGAATCTAAAAACATCTGTACACAATCATACCCCGCCCCCTTTTGTCAACAGTACAAAAAAAAAAAAAAAAAAATACAGTAAGAGAGTAAAGCAAGATGAAAAAGTGGAGCCACAAGCCCTCCCCAGTAGTGTAGCACCCTGCCTGTTTGGCCTCCTCCAAAACCCGAGTGGTCCGGCATTCATCTTAGTCTGTGTGTAAGAATGGCTTGGCTGGGCTGGGCTGTTAGTTACTCTGTGACATTGGCCTGCACACGGGGAATGGGAGGGAGGTGTCATGAAGAAGCGGGCAGTGCCCCCCTGTTGTTGGTTTGTGTGGTTTTCATTATGGTCATTAGCAAAGGGCCAGGTTGGGGGGGGGGGGGGGGGTTGAGAGTCAGGCAATCCCAAATCCCTCCCTGGTCCTCCCTGTGGCCCTAAACCTTTAACGTTTGTCGATCTGTACGGTAGAGGCGATTTACCAACACACTGCATGTACACTTACAGATCCTTCAAACAGGCCATGATCAAAGGGAGAGGCGCGGGGTGTGATTTGGTATCGACTACATGATTCTCCGGGGGTGGGAGGGGGTGATAGATGTCGGTGACTGTTCCCATAGCGACACAAACTGCTCACATGCTCACGGCACCCTTCTCCTTCTTGTCGCCATCTTCGTGCCAGGTGAGACGTTCTTCGTAAAAGGCTATGACAATCTGCGGGCACTTGTGATTGGCCTCCTTGGCCAGCACCAAATCTGCCTCGTCAGAGTCCTTCCTGCAAAGGGCACAAAAATAAATGAAGGGGACAATGAACAGGCTTTATGTAGCTTTTTAACAAACTTACCAGTATACAAGCTGAAAATGGTAGGCTCGGGAATGATAAGCACCTACACTGAAACGTGGACCCAGCAGAGTGCTTCACAGGGCTGTAAGGATTTTTTATAACAACTGTCTTCTGTGTGATGTCACAGAGCTCTAAGGATTTAAGAGCTGTCATGATTCAAATAACTTCCCTAATTACATTAGAAAAAGTCCTCCATTACAATTCACTGCCTAAAGGATCGTATGGGGGAAAAAGGAAATCAAAAAAAGTGGTGAACATTGGGGATGGTTCTGGTCCCAGCAAAAACAAAAAAGGCAGATGTGCAAAGTTTGGGAACATTTCTCCTTAGAAATTCAAGACAACTTTGCTGTCATTACCTCAAAACAGACACTGTTTCACAACAGCACTTAAATAATGCGGCAAACATTTGAAGAGGAAGCATCCAGTCACGTAACAATCAGCCATGATAAAGTTAGGTTTAGCTATGAGGATGTTAATGATGAATCGAAGATCGCTTGTCGATAAGAATTTGATCCACAGACATTTATTAGATCGAAGTAGGCAATTTCAATTTAGTATTACTATAGAACGCTATGGAACTAGTTTGTGGGGAAACCTATGAATAAACGACAGCAGTTTAATCCAATGAAAGATTAAGAAAGCAAAAATAAGCATGGCTTGTGATCATTTTGATAAAAAAACAGCAAATACTGTGTGTTAAAATAACGATGAGGCTAATGATGTATTGACAAACATCCTATCTCCACGCAAACGACCGTTACATTAATGTTCGCTAGAAAAAACAAATCAACAACGGGCAGAGAATAACTAGATATTTGCCAAAAAGATTACAGAAAGATGCCAATAAAAACTGAGGGCAAAAGTTTTTGTAGTTAATTAATTGGGTGGAACCGGGATGTATCATTCCACTGAGAGGCACAGTCACCGGGGGCATAGAAAGGCACTTCTGAAAAACTTTCTGTGGGATGTTCTACCACCGCTGGATGGAAAGCCACCAGACTGGTGGAAGGCGGGCTAAAAAAAGCAAGATTCCCCTGGCAATACATGCGCATCCCCGCGACATTGGTGCCATCCAAGTGGGAGTTCTCATCCGCTGGACTATCCATACACCCCAGGCGCTCGCAACTTGCACCCAAGCATTTTTGAAAATAAAAATCAACGGGCTTGCTTGGAAATCAGATCAGCTTGCTATAGTTCAGTAATCTGAGTCCTAAGAAATAATGTTAAATATCAGTTTTTTTAATAACAGAATACGTTTTTGTAGATTTATATTAGATATGGCTGTATACATTATTCACAGTATAACTGCAGAGAGCGTTGTCGGCCCCATTTAAATGTAGTACGCATACTAATCTAAAAATGGTGAGTCCAATTGATTTTGTTCTTTTTAAATACAGGCCTAGGTTTACAATTCGTTATTTCTCATTGATCTTTTGACAATTTCTGTTTTAAAATATACTGTTTCCATTTTTAATCCAGCAAGGAGATATAAGTGCATTGTACTCATTTTCGGATTATTTGGTAATGCACGGGAGGTGTCAAAAAACATTTTTTTTTAGGAAAGAAAGGACTCATGGGAGATTTGTCAGACATAAAAATAAATAAGATCAATCGATTGATTGTCAAATGTCAATTAAGAAAAAGCCTTAAAATGTTCAACCCTATTAGCTATGTTAGCCATGTGTTAGCTAGGCAGATAGCCGTAGCACGCGGCCGGACAGTACACAGCCTTGACTACGAATTATACTGCAAGGAATGCACATTAGTCATTTTACTGAGAAGTGGTGGTCTGCTATCAAACAAGATGTGTCTCTGCAGCCCTAGGAAGCTCACCAACTTCCTACTATCCCTCGGTTGCACAATGAAAGCCCTATTTCACATAATATTCTTCTAAATATTAGTTTAAAATAAAGAAGTTCAAAATAGACATTGATTCATAAAGCAAGCCCAACACGGTGTATTTGATTGCATTAGAAGCACTTCACATTTTATTTGTTAATATTTAATTCAACCCATACCAGACAGTGAGAATTGTTTTGTGAGGCCGGCTGACCTTTTCATTTCTACCAAATACCTTGATTAATCGTCAAAATAATAGACAATACTTGATTGACGAAATAGTAATCAGTGACAGCCTTAACAGATATTAAATGACAGCTGTGTGGTATGTGATTTCACAGGGCAGTATGGATTAGCAATCTGTTTTTCTGCTGTCAATTAACACTACCATTTTGAAAGATGACAAAGAATGATTAACATGTCTAGCGAACTACTTTGTAACTTCTACAATGAAAGCAGTATTTTTAAGAATTTCTACCACTGAATAGCTAGTATACGTGTTTATATTGACTTTTTCCAATAGACTTTAATCAGCTGCATCATGGTGTTTTAATATATTTGAATATGTAACATTGTTTATCGTAGGATTGTGATTTTAGGTACATTACAAATGTTTCATTAAAGAGCAACCCCATTAGTTGAGCAGTTGCTTTAACATGTAAACACTGTAGATGTACTCAACACTCACCATTTCATGAGGAACATGAGATCTCCACAGGAATCTGTGGCTCCAATAATTTTCTCTGGTTCCAGACCCCTCTCAAAGCCTCTCGCAATCAGGATGTCATCCTGGAAGACAGGAGGAATTACTAATTATAGATATGTTAATCTAATGTTTCTATGTAGAAACTGAAAAAATAGCTACATTTCAAAGCATGGCACTGAAGATAAGACAAGCCTAAAGATACTGCTTACCAGATCACTCGTAAGCACAGAACTAACCATTTAATTTAGCTGGTTATGTATATACACAACTGAAAAGTTATTCAGAGAAACCTGGAGTTCATAATAAATTAACAATAAGGGGGACACTAGGTTGGACTCTGAAGTAGCCCTAAGATGTAAATTGAATGGGCAGCAAAAACTGGCAGTAGGCTACAAAATTAAGGATCCGTTTTGTAGGAGTCAACTCATATTCAATGTAGGCCTAAAGAAACAATCAAACTCATTGGTTAAGGCTTTAACAATGTTTGGCTATAAAATAGCATTCAAGGGGTTGTCCTCTCCCCAAGGAACAATAGAGTAAAAACCCCTGCCCCCAATTTACTTCATACCTCAACAACTTGGTGATATGCACCTTTTGTTAAAGCTCCAATCTCGTTTTCACCCGAATCAACACCTGATTTACTTGACAAAAGCCTATCCTCTTTGTAGGGTAGGTTCAGGTTTTGTGTTGCCTCTCAAGTAAGGGGGAGGTAGATTACATCATAACTTTCCATAAGCCCAACACTTTAAGTGAAACTTAAACAAACAAATGTATCAAACAACAACAACTTCGATTAAATCAGGTGTTTGGAGTATAGTCCTGTATTCGGTCAGTTTCTCACAGATGAACTGCAAGTGTCCCTTAAGGCAGGGCTTCTCAATCCTGTTCCTGAAGATCTACCATCCTTCCAACACAAGGTTCTTGCCAACACAAAATTTGCACAACTGATTCTAATAAGCTGGATGAAAAGCTAAGTCAGGTTAGCCACAACTGGGGTTAGAAAGACAACCTACCTGATGGTAGGACCAGGATTGAGCAGCCCTGCCATAACGGGTGGAATAAAAACATTACTTCAACCAGGTTGGGTCAGCTCAAGGTTCAGAACAATGATTTTGTAGGTAAAAAACATTTTATATAAAGACAAACCTAACTTTCTGTGATAGGTGATATGGATAATCAGCCACAATACAGTAAGGAAGCAACAGAGAACAGCATTTGCAGCTAGGTAGCCAAGCTAGAATCGCTACTTTTCTAGTCTACTTTTTAATCAACGTAAAATTTGCTAATGTAACTACAACATGAGAAATTACATTCAGTGAATAAAACAAGTGAACAAAATCCCTGTTTCGTGGGTAAGAACAAGAACCTGATAGATCATATAAGAATGACTTCAATACATTACCACACTGTACAGGAGTTGTGATGTTAAGCGGTTATTAAAGGACTCTGGCCCCAAAAATGGATTTAATTTAAGAGATTGAAGTAGCTTTACTGAATGTAAAGTTTCAGAAAAAAAATCTACCAGGGTGGGACCGATTGCAGAGAAATCTGTCCTTCGGGTGAGTGGTCCTCAGGAACAGATGTGACACTGGCGCAGCTCCAAAAGAACTGACCCGCGTTGGACTCCATTTAAGACGTTTAACGGACAATGCCGCTCATATCTTTCTCGATCTTTATAACAAGGCACACTGTACTCCCTCAGAGTGAAATGAAGTATATATATTTTTTCTTAACCACAGTATCATTATGTATGATACACACCTCTTTTTTCCGTTTGGGCTTGTTGCTGCTTCCTTCACCATCATCATCAGAGTTCCTCCTCTTGCTGCTGCTGTCCTTGCTGCGGCCTGACGATCCTGTGCTGGATTTGGCCCCTCCACTGCTTGGGGTGGAACCTCCGCTACCACTACTTGGCTTCTTGTAGGTCTTCATGAACTCTGCAATGAGCTCGGGGCAGCCAAGATTTTTTTCTGGCTCCCATGTGTTGTGCTTTCTGCAAGGGAATCGTGAATTTTCAGAGCATGTATGAGAAATCCAAATCCCTGTGTCAACACTGGATGTCAATAGAAATTAGTAACACAACGGTTCGTGTTACAAATGGGCTAACTTCTTTAAAACAATATTCTGGTCAAATTATAAAACTTGCATCAAAATACGGGCTTACTCTGAATAGCCTTTCCACTTCAGGTAGAATTCCACTCTACCCTTAACTGTCCTTCTGTCCAAAACCTTCTCCACAACAAATTCTTCCTCTTCTGAAGATGAACCGGAGGCACCATCGTCATCTTCACGAGTCTTTTTTCCCATGGCTAGCTGGCAGTAACGTTGGCTCAAATGAGTAGCAGTAACGTTGGCTCAAAGGAGCACGTTCAAACTGCAAAACAAACAAGGGAAATGCCGAAAAAAGTTAGCTAGGTAAATGCGGACAATAACACAATACTAGTCTGCTATTTAAACCTAATTAGGTAAAATAACGTTAGCTAGCTAACTAGCCAAGAACAGTGTTAGTGCTACACAATCCCAACCAAGCGGTGACATTAAGCTTGTAAATAGTTCATCCATCAAGTTAAGAAAACAGTTACCGGACTAAACATTTTCACCATGGAATCACTTGAATTAACGTTCATCCATCCTTGGAATCACTCGAATTAAAATCCATGCTAGGCTAACGTTTGGTAAATTATCTATCTTGCTAACGTCGTTAGCTTTCAAGTACAGATTTTTGACTTCCTTGATATATCACATGGTAATTTCCTCTAGATAATATTTGTAAATAAGTTAACATTAGTCAAAATCAATGCATGTTTATTTCATTACAGGTAATTGCAAACGATTGTGTGAAATATAGAGGAACATACTAATCTTACGTTTAATAGCCGTAAGCTTGTACATTGACTCACTGCTTGTCACACACAACCTAGCATGAGAATTAGATAACTGTTCACCACCGGCTAGCTAGCCTAGGATTAGCAAGCGCTACCGTGAGATAGCACAGAATACACCGAAGCTTTTTTCCCGGAAGAGTATTAATTGCAGTTTTTCTTCCTCTAGATGAAAAATTGCGATATTTTGTACTCACTGTTTATGACTCAAATGACCTCTGAAACACAAATCGTATGTTTCCAACACAGAGCGGTTATCTTCTGCAGTTTGCTGGTTGGCTTGCTGTACGCTGTTGTTGGGCTTTTCTTTCCCCTCCCCACACGACTTGCTTGCCTCGCTTGCTGTGCAAAAAAAGCACGCGCCAAAATGCACAATGGCAGACCGTGCACGCCCACGAAATCTTTAAACAAAATAACTATGAGTGGGAATACATTTTTTTGCGATGTTCATTTTGGAAACTAGCAACGTCATTTTGATATTACTTGTATCAAATATTTTATGCTTTCATTTCTAAAATGATTTGTACATACAGGCCTGAAAACGGAATATAATGTTATTTATGTGACGTCATTTGGACGTCTCACCTTTTGTGGCTGAAGCGTAAGCCCACGCCCGCCCTGGCTGATAATGTCTTGCTATTGGATAAGATTTATAACTGACTGTAAAATACCCAATCAAAGCTGCAACGGAAGTGTACAATGGAATGCAGCGGGAAGAGTTACCCAATCGCTGAACTCAAGAGGCGTATCTGTCCCCTATTTATTGTACTCCTTTGTATCCAATTTAGTCTCTTTCGAACTGTCGCAGATTTTCTCTCCTCGTATAAGGAACCGTTGTAGCCACAATCGCCAGCTACCAGGAACAATGTCGAAGGAGGTAAGCCTTTTCAACCAATACGTGCTTTCAATTATATTATATGTGGCATCATTGTTTAATTTAATTCAACGTTGAACGATGTAGCCAAAATGGCTTTCCACTAGCGGTTATGTGTTAGTCACTTACATTGGATCTAGGAAAGCCGCCATTTTACAGGCCTCGTGGCCTTTATCGTCCGTGAATTTCGATTATCCTATTTGCAACAACAAGACGCTGTTCTTTTAAACAGTGATACATTCCACTGTAGTACGTAACTACTATTTAAATATTTGCTTGAAACTACTGTTTGTGTGTTTGCAAAAAAATTGCCGAATGCAAATGGTGGCACTGTCGAAACTCTCCCCTCCCCCTCCCTTTAAATGGAGGTCGCTTTCTTTCACCAAAACATGCTAACGCTCGAGCAGTGGCATTTGTATTTTTAATCATCTTGCTCGATTGCTATAAAATATTTCACATTGCAACTATGTTTATGTAATATAATCGTTAACTTTTGTGGATGTTTGTTTTCAAATTGTATTTTTGTGTTCAGGCCCCACGTGAACCTGAGCAGCTCCGCAAGCTGTTCATTGGAGGTCTGAGCTTCGAAACAACGGACGAGAGTTTGCGGGCACATTTCGAACAATGGGGTACTCTTACAGATTGTGTGGTGAGTCTTTAAAACCTCCTTAACAATGCCTCCCCTTTTCTTGTTGATCACCATCTGATGACACTATTGGTGGCTGCTGTATTATTAGATGCATTTAATACTCTTGTACTGTTTGTATTAACTTATTTAACCTGTAATCATCAAAAGGTAATGAGGGACCCAGCCAACAAACGGTCCAGAGGGTTTGGGTTTGTCACCTACTCCGGTGTAAATGAGGTTGATGCTGCCATGGAAGCACGCCCCCACAAAGTTGACGGCAGGCTCGTAGAGCCCAAGAGGGCAGTTTCCCGGGAGGACTCCAGCCGGCCAGGGGCTCACGTAACAGTGAAAAAGATATTTGTCGGCGGCATCAAGGAAGACACAGAGGACTCCCACCTGCGAGACTACTTCGAGCAGTTCGGCAAGATTGAAGTAATTGACATAATGACCGACCGCAATAGTGGCAAGAAGAGGGGCTTTGCCTTTGTCACGTTCGATGACCACGATGCAGTGGACAGGATTGTCAGTAAGTAGTTGGCTGAAGACACTATTTGAATTAACTTTTGGGTGTTCACTGCTAACTTCGGGCAACTCTTCTTGGTCTCCAGTCCAGAAGTACCACACGGTGAATGGCCACAACTGTGAAGTGAGGAAAGCGCTGTCCAGGCAGGAGATGCAGACTACTGGCATGGGTATGAGGGGTGGTAAGTCCATGGCTCTTTCATGGCACGGGCACTTATTAGTTGGACCCCATTTAAGCTGTTCAGACGTTAACTTTATGTTCTCTTGCAGGCCGTGGAGGCGGCGGCAACTATGGCAGAGGTGGGGGATATGGAGGTAATGATTATGGCCGTGATGACGGATACTTCGGTGGCCGCGGTATGTGGTCCTGCACCACTCTGTCTTTCCAACTAAACTTGTGTGCTTAACCCCCTGTGATTGTTTCAATATACTTTAGGTGATGCTGACTCGTCTGTTTCAGGAGGCAGAGGGGGCGGATACGGTGGCGGTGATGGCGGTTACAACAACGGCTATGGCGGCGGTGATGGTAAGAGTTTGGTTCTAGAATGGTTGGTGGGTTCGATGGCAGTTTTACAAGGCCCTGGTTCAGTGTGGTTAAGGCCAGTGGGGGGGGGGCTCATGGCGTGGCCCTCTACCTTCACAGGCACGTCCTATCTGACACTTGCCATCAGTGTTCATGTTATACCTCTTCTATAGGCGGTTATGGCGGAGGCCCCGGTGGTTATGGTGGTGGTAACCGCGGTTACGGCGGGGGACAAGGTTATGGTGGCGGAAACGGGGGTGGCTACGGCGGTGGAAACGGTTATAACGACTACAACAATGGCAACGGCAACGGAGGAAACTTCGGCGGCGGTAAGTCCATGGCTTCACCACAAGAAGCAGCCCCGGTTAGTGGTAAGTGGATGGCTTCATAGGCTGTGACTGAATTCTCACACTACATTCTGTTTGGTAGAAGTATTTACCCCCCCCCCCCTCCATGTGCCACGTCCTCTTTAGAAGGAAAGTATGCGGTCCACAACACCGGTTACCATAGGGCGTCCGAAGACATTTGTCCAACTCTTAATTGTGAGCTCATGGTTAACTAAATAGGAAGTAGTATGAGAACTCAAGCGTCACAGCTGTACAAATAACTTTCAGAATATTCCTCGACCTGCGTGACCTGTTCAGGCGCCCAATTTCAGTGCAAGTAATGTGGTTTGTGTTGCAGGCAACTTCGGCGGTGGCGGTGGCAACAACTACAACGACTTCGGCAACTACAACAACCAGGCCTCCAATTATGGCCCGATGAAGGGTAACAATTTCGGCGGCGGCGGTGGGAGTGGTGGCGGCAGGAACAGTGGCCCATATGGTGGTAGGTGGCGCCTTTTCTGAAGGCTTTACGACGGGAACTGGATGGGGTTAATTCACTTGAGGGTTGACCCTCTTAGACTGGATGTGCCGTTGTACCACTTTCAATGGGTCAACATTTGAATGTTTGAATTCTCAGGCGGTTACGGCGGTAGCTCGGGAGGTGGTGGTGGATATGGCGGTGGCTCAGGCGGACGACGATTCTAATTTAAAAAATAAAAAGGTATGTATCTTAGCGTCGGCTTAAAACGGTGTCGATGAGACTTCATAGCATATTCTAGGATTTGTCTTTAAAACATAGCGTTACAGAAACGGGGGGAAATCCATTCTTTGCACCCTTTGATATGTACAATCCTAGTAGTTCTAGCCCTTGATCCAATTGTTAAGAATGCTGGCTCTGGATCTCATGCAGTAGGTTCTGGTCATTCCACCGGTCGGTGCACCGTTTAACCTGATGTTGTTCCGTATTGTTCAACAGGACTCAGTACTTAGGAGAGGAGAGCGAGACAAGTGACAGGGCAGCTGCAGGTTTACGTCCTAGATCTGCTCAGCCAAACAGTTGTGGCAAGGTTACAGCTGCTACAAGAAGAGATGTACAATAGAAAAATCATGGAGGGGGCCTCATAAGTTTTTCTGTGTTGTCAAAAGCAGGATTATTTTATATTTTTATGTTTCTGGAAAGCAAGCATTCCAATGAGGTTTTATGTAGATTTTCCTTTGCGTCTATGGTTTTATTTGTGTAACTGCAACCAATCAAGTTGAAATAAATCACCTTTCAGTTTTTTTTAAACTGTCGTTCAGTCTTGTTAGCCTCTTTTAGGGAATTGGGTGGGGGGGGCTTGTGTTTTGGTTTGTTTATTAGAGCATACACATCCACATGACTGATCAATGGCCGTTCAAGATGAAATGTCAGAGTATAGTAGAGCTCTGCGGTTTAATCCTAGCTCCCATGACACATTCTTTGCCTTCTTGAAAACACATACAACAGTTTAGAACATTTCATGTAACCCCAGTAGGCCTTGAACCCCAAATGTTGCAAATGGATCTCATTTGGCTGTACAATACTGAAGTCGCCGCACACAGTTCATGGTCTTCACCCGAGTTGTGAGTTGGCTGGATAGGTCAGACTTGCCTGTCAGTCAGCACAGCTTCCTGCAGAAGGCTAGCTTACGCGATGCAGTCTTGAGGCTAGCCAGCCGTGGAAGCCAGCTGAGGGAGAGAAGTAGCAAAGAAACCATCGCCTGGCAGGAAGGAGCAGTGTGAAGCAGGGGGAGAGTGAGTAGCGAGAAGGCATGTGAGACTAGCAGGCAGCAGCTACCAAAGGGCTTAAAATGCCATCTGTAGGTAAGAAGACTTTTCCCAACTACTGTTAGTTTGAATGAAATGTTCTGTAGTTAGCACGACCAAACTGTCTTAATTTAGAAATGAATAGCATGGCATTAATGACCGTGTATGTTTTATTTGGACATGCAGAGATTATTACAAACCAGTGCCCCCTTTTTATCTGGTAATATAATGGGCCTGGACATCTGCATACAACGGTCTTTCCAGTTGTGCCGATCTCCTAATGCATGCTAATGTTGGCAGTCAGATCATGAAATGTTCATAGTAACGCTTTTCAATGTTATATTTCCGGCTTCTAATTTGTATCCTTTTCCCTCTGGTGCGTTCTAGGAAGCTGACTGATCGGAAAATGCTACTGAAAGCATGTCAAACTGTTTTGCATTGCATCGTGTAAGTTACAGTATCTTCTGGGATGTTGTCTTACGTCTTTTGAAAAGATCTAAACCTGTCTTTATTTTAAAGTCTTCATTTCTTTTCTAGAGACCCTGGAGAGAAGATGCAATGGGCCATTTTTTACTACAAAGACTGCTGTGCAGGGCTTTTTTTACACTACATTCCTGTTTTATCAATAAAATATTTTTTTACATTACATGTGCAATACTTGTTCTCTTGCTATACTGTGACAACAGCTATTTTCACTTTGTTGCTGGGGTAGGAAGTATTCTTCCTGGGGTCTTACAAGATGTTATCCACCTGCCTGGCCCAGCAAATTGATCATACTTAAATTCCACTTGTTACACTAGTCAAATTTTCTTCAGTGCTCCAGGACTATGGAAAACTGGGGTACCCCACAGTTTCCCTGAGATAATGTGGGAATATAAGTACTACAGACTGGTAGCGAAGCTAGTGTTTCTTATACCGTTAACCAAAAGTTACATTGGAATCTCTCAGCCAAATACTCAGCGCAAGGAACATCACACTTATACCGAGCATAGAAGCCGAAGTAATGTGGAATAAAATTTGATCAAAAGGCACATCCCAACATTTCCTCGTATTCAAAATCTGCAACACCAAGGGAATTGCAGGGATTTATTAGTAAGGAATTCTGTGTGGTGGCCCTCTGACATCCCCCGATAGCTGCCTTATTGCATATATTGCTGTTTAATGTTACACATTATTGTACATTATGGCAGTACACATTGTCCCACAGTCTCAATTATTCCCCATCCAACATGTCACTTTGTGGTACCAAGAACACATTTCCGTCAGGTGTCTGCTGCAGAGAGTATTCATCTATAGAGTAAGGATGGCCATTTTCATCCCGGAGCTGAGAGAAGACTTCTGCGTACAGCTCTGTAAGACTGTGTTTAACGATAGCCAGGTTCCGTTGAAACTCCATGCGTTCCCTGGCCAGGTGTTCCCTCTGGGAATGCAGCTGGCCCACCTCCCCCTCCAGGTAAACAATGTTCTCCAGCTTCCTCTTCCTGCAGTTCTGCGCTGCCACCTTGTTCTTACCGCGTCGGCGAATGTCCCTGACCAGGGCCAGCTGGTTGTCTGTGAGCGTGTACTGGGTCAGGAGTTCGTTGAAGTCGTCCACTGGTAGGTTGATGATCTTCTCCAAGGGGAAGGGGATTTTGAGGGCGTGAGCTCGCCGTTCGTCCCGGCTTAGAGGGGCCGGTGGAGGGTTGCCCCTGGGCTTTGCGTACAATGCCTGGGAAACACTCCCTCTGCTGGCTGGCCAGTTTCGGTGCAGGTTGTTCACAGCAACGGGCGATCCCTGTTGATGTTTCGTCAGCCCAAGAGGAAGGAAGTGATGCTGTGGCTGCGGTTGGCCTGGCTGAGTCACGGGGCAGTAGTAGGGGTGTGGTCCTGAGTAGAGGTGTGCGGGATGCTGCTGGTAGTCCGTGTTATAGAGGCTTGCTTTCCTGCCCTGCTCCCCGATACTCTCCATCTCCCCGTCGCTATAGTTGAGACCCGCCTCAGTGCTCGGATAAGCAGGCGCCCTGGCCATCGCGTCGTCCGGCGAGGCCAGCGGCGGGCTGGACCCCAGAGACAGGCCAGAGTCAGACTCCAGGTCGTCCACGGCGCGTGGCCCGTGTTTGCTCTGCCCGTGGCCGGTCCCTGGTGTGTGCCGAGCCAGACAATGGGCGAGGGCAGCGTTGTCTTTCCCGATGTGCCCGTTGCCACCGGTGCCTGTCAGACTCATGTGTTCCAGAAGGCTCATGAGGGGCGGATGCTGGGCGTTCAGGCCCCTGGGGTTCTGCTGGATTCCGTGGTGCCCGTGTGTCGGCCCCAATGTGCCGTGGCCGGCCTGCCGTTGGCAGGCATGTGCCACCTCTGAGTACGATCCCTGGTAGGCGGAGGCCGGGTTGGCATCCCCGCAGCAGGGGAGTGGCGCCAAGTGAGGCTGAGCTAAGCCGTAGCCTCCCAGAGAGACAGAAGGCTCCATGGGATGGTACTGGATGGTTTCGTATGGGTTGTCATGGGGGACGTCAAACTCCTGGAATGGGGGGGGGGGGGCAGTTAAAATTACCTTTAAACAAAAACAATGCATCCTTACAGTTTATTATTACATAAGGTAATGCTTTGACTGTGCCGCTAGCTGAGAAGATGGGAAGCCATGTGGACAATACAAGTAAGCCAGAATCATCAGCGGGGGGTGGGAGGTTATCCTTGACAGGGTTATCCAGGTCTAATCATGCTCTAATGCCCGCAAAGCCAACTCAGGTGGCCTAAGTGAGCGTACACCTCCCAAATCCGTTGTGTTTTTATAAATGAGAGGTAGGTTGACACAATTCAAAATTTGCAGACCGGTTAAACAGAAAAAGTACACGCTTGTGATTTTTATTTTTGGATCATCAGTAGCATGCGTACCAAAATCAAACTGCAGCAAGGATTAGTGTGGGGTGGCCAGGCTGTCGTAAGTCAAACTGTTCCCCCGCACCTTCATATACCACCTATAGCTTATGTGGGTCTCTGCTGGGTGTGTTATCAGGTTTCATATGGAAACGGGTAGTCATTGTGCTGTGCAGGGGGCTGCTTGCCACTTCCAGTGCTGTGCTTGTCCCATCTACCTTTCTTTATCCTGCTGTCTCCCCATTGTTGTGGGTGTGTGTGTGTGTGTTTGTTTAAATGCATGTCACATTTCAGGCGAGAATACTCAGCACTGAATTAGATTGTATCGGTATACATAAACATGACAATGCTATGGCTGGTTTGCAGGATTGCATCATTTTCTGACACACTTTTTTGTGGTCGCACAATTCGCAGACCTGCTAGTGTTTTTCTACCAGAAGCCAACAACATGTAATAACATCTCATACTGAAGTATTTTACCATTTTGGTAGTTTAGACCAAACTCACATAACAGAACAATTTACCGGAGTGTGTATTCATTTTCATACTGGTCAAACCCACAATTGTTGCATCGCCATGCTCCTACCAAGTTAGCTAAACAGGTCCAGCATTACTGAAAACAGCATATGTATAGTGGCAACATAGGGGATTTCCAGCCCAAAGTATGTAGGAAGAAGAGAGCTAGGCTCTCAATAAAAATGTAATAAAAAATGTGTCTCATAGTTGTAAGGTATGTAAGGTACTTGGTCTTTCCACAGGGGGTACTTTGCAAGACTCATGGGACCATAGGCGTACCTGTAAAACAAACATGACCCCAACATGACCTCATTATGTTCATAGGTCTACTGCAGTACCCCCCTGTAGAAAGGCTAAGTACCCCCAGGTGTCCTGTACCTCAGAGGCAATCTTGGGAGAGTATAACTCAGTTGTGGTACTGTATTGAAAATGGTTGGGAACCACCCGTCTATTAAAAACTGTACCTGAAGCTCAGTGATGGCCATCAGTTCCTGCCAGGCCAGGTCCATCTCTGGGTCGTGGGGGTGTGGGGGTCCATGTGACCGGACTTCAGGGGAATGAGTGGGCATTGACACCCCTCCACAGAGCCTGCCAGGAATCGCAAAGCCCTAAAGAAGGAATTAATAATAGTTCACTCATAACACTTTGATACTTAATACTTATTATTTAAAGTATTGTCAATACAAAGATATGTGTTTAAATTAGGTAGTTTATGGTCCTTTCTTCTTTAAAAAAGTAAACAATCGGTAACTATCAAGAAATGATATGTAGGTTTAAATGTTTTAATGAATAGCACAACACCTACAGCCCCTGTCTATCCCAGAAAAGTTTACACCCAGCCAACACAACTACCATGAAATGTTACCCTGTTGCACGGTGACACAATGCCACCTATCTACCTCAGGCACCCACCTCGCTGGGTCCCCTCAGTGGGAGCACACTGTTGGCTGCCGCACACATTCAGGACAAGCTGTGGCTGCCGGGAACCCTCCTTGAAGAGATGGGGGGGGACAGCAACAAAAGAATGTGTCAGCTTTCTGCATGTTTTTTTTGCGTTGAACTCTTCAGGAACACTGAGTTCCGTTGGGCTGGATTCCGCCTATCAGCTTAGCAGTGGTGCTGCTATGCCGACCCCTGATAAGACAATCTGCTGGAAGACAGCAGAGTGAAGCGCTGCCTTCGCGGCAGCCAACAGAAGCTGGGACTAGGACTCAGCTCCATCATCTAAAGAGAAAGTCGAACAGGCTTTGCGTCTGCCTTTGTCGACTGTGGTTCCGTAATGATGACTGGGTCGCACGTTAATATGTGCTCATGCGAGAGTAGTATATGGCCTTTGTCCCACACATTAATTTCCCATGTGGTTGTGTGTATTGTAGATGATACTATACAATGCAAGGCACTGACAAAGAAAATCATGGAGGAGAGGTCATGGTTTAATGTTTGAACTATTGTGTACACAACAACTGTGTACACAATAACTAAGCTATGTGTCTAGCATGAGTTTTCATCTCTCACAGGCTTTGGATCTCTAAATCCCTCAACAAACCTATTTACACAGAGCAGGAACCATCCACAACACTACAATTAAGACTGTTCAATCTTACATCAGCACACTTGTTTACTTAGTTATTTACCTGTTATTATATATAAGCTGTTTTACACTCATGTCCCTGACAAGAAAATGTGAAATTCTGGAACTGCCAAGTTTTCTGCGTTAATGATGGAATTTATATATTTGAAATGCCATAGGACATGCTGCTGCTTCAGGAGAGAACTTGCAGTTAGTTCTTATACTTTCATTGTACCTTTGGACAGCTAGCTGGTGATGACTCTCAATGGAACAAAGACGTGAAATTAACCGTTAAAATGTCCAGTATGTCACAGAAACCTATCAAACCGACTATAAAGTCGTCCATCTGTCTATTTTGACTGTGTGATCTGAAACTGCCCCAATCCATCAGACTGTGTGATCTGAAACTGCCCCAGTCCATCAGACTGTGTGATCTGAAACATGGATGTGTTGGTAACTCATATCCTGCCATAACCACTTTTATGTTTGTGGTGATGTTTCCTAAGGCTGTTTCCTCTAGTAGAGAGGATATTTTTGCCTGGACTGGCCATAACAAGGCCTAATAGATCTTGTTTCTGGTCCTTTATTAATAACAACAGCTCAGAAAGCTGAAGATGTTAGTAGGCTACATGTAAATGGGAGTACCATTCTACTCACTATACTGCAAAATAATTGTTTAGGCACAAAGGCCGCAAAATTCGCTGTCAAATAACGTGCAGTTCAGTGATCTCTCTCAGAAATCATCAGGAGGTAGTAATGAAGCAAATTTCTAATGTGGACAAATAAGACTTCAAAAGTAATAGTTAGTATGTAATTAAATAACCTGAGATAAATGAAGGTTTACAGTGAGTCTGGCCTAAATACATTCTAACTATACTGTGTATTAAGATGCTAAATGTGTACATTTGTCTGTGATGTTTTTATCATTGATAATAAATGGCAATAGCTTGTCAGCAAGGTATTTTGTTTGTTAAAAAGCCAGCTGTGAAATGCTACTATTTTTTGAGGACTTGTTTTGCACAGTTATGAAAAACATAACATAACATGATAGAAGCAGAGGAGCAAAATCAATTTGCAAATTATAAAAAATATGCTGAAAAACTGAAAGTTGAGAAATAAATTATTATGAAACATACCTGAGCAGCATGTCTCTGAGTCTTCAACAGGTGTTCGGGACACACAACTCTTCAGATTGTCCCAATAGAAACATAATGCTGGTTGATGAAAAGTATAAAATAACACAAAAACTTTATTTTCACTTTAGTAAGGATGGCGGTAGACTTGTCCGCTTTTAACCAACCATTCTAGGGAGTGTATGGGCTTTCACTTGCTCACTCTTTCTCTCTCTCTTTCTCTCTCTCCCTCTCTCTCTCTCTCTCTCTCTTTCTCTGCCTATCTAAAGCTCTCTGCTCTGCTGCACAGGCAGTCCCCAGCATAAAAGGGATGTCTCTGCCTCCAATGTAAGCAACCTTCCTGTAACGCAACCACACCACAGTTTTTTTTACATGCTTCTATCCTTAATAAAACACTTGCACTCCAACTTGAAAATTTCCCTTTATCCCCATCAGAGAAAACCACAGACCAATGCCCCGAGACACCACACAAACAGTCCACTGATACCTTTTAAAACAAAGACAAATGTGTCTTAGCTGTGAGGAATGGATGTTTACATGTTAACCACATACTTCTGACAAATTAACCATTATTGCTCATGGACATGGCACAACACATTTAGCTGATCACGAGTCCCCTTTGTAACCCATAAGAAGTCCTGAAAAAACTAAAAAATTTTCAGTGTGATCTAGAGAGCCTATCCTGGTGATGTTGTTAGAGCACTCTGAAGGCAAGAGAACAGGGTGGGTTGCAGTCAGGCTGGATTGAGACTTCGTTCAGCAGGGATGGAATGTACACCTCCACCAGGTAAGAAAGGCCACATTGTTCCTGTGTCTGGCAGAGCAACCGCCGCCGGAGAGAGGAGCAGGGGGAGAATGGAGGAGAGCGTGTCTTACATAGCAGGTCACCAGAGTCCTAAACAACCCCCCCCCACCCGCCACCACCACAACTGCCCCAGTCCATCAGTTCTGTAGGCTTAGAGTCTGCCTTAGAGTCTGCCTTAGAGTCTCCCGCAGCATGGATGGATTCAAATAGGTGGAACGTTGTTCATAAAGATGAGATAAAATGGAGACAAAATTTGATCTTTTTAAAAACCATACAAGATGTTTACGCCAGTAATCAATGGAAAATGAGCAGGGAGGACATGCCCTCCCCTCCAGTGATAGAAGCAGGTAAATTTCCCCCCCCCCAAATAGTAAGAACACTCCCCACAACATCAATCTCAGTCCCATGCTCCTGACACTATTATTTATCAACCACCAAGGAATATCATTTCTGGTAACATACACAATAACACCAAGGAAGATAATTACTAGTAACTGTACATACACAAGAGTCAGGTTCCAGCCACAGGTTTTGCTAATGTTGTTACAAGGTTCTAAAGAGTCGGATCATAGCCGCAGCTGTGATGATGTTGTTGCAGTGTTCTAGAAACATGATAAACAGTGGGTGGTTGACAGAGAGGTGGGTGTCTACCAGGAATCAGAGAAGGGACTTCCCAAGATCCTAGCACCCAGCCCCCTACTCACCCACCTCCCAGAGGACGCCAGAAAGCAGGCTGTTATTACCCTGACCATAGTGGTTTTCACGCTGGCTGCAGTTCCCAGCTCAACGCCCACTTTCTATGGCTGGTTGTTTACTGCAATTGGTCAGTGAAATCTTTTGGCATGTTCTTTTCAAAATGTTTCTGTGTTCAAGTGTCTCTTGTCCATTTCTGTAATTTGCACATAATCTCTGAGAACAGTCCCCTAAATTCTACATTATATTTCAGTTGTGATCCCTGTCCCCTTTTACCCTGGGACCAAGTTCCCTTTAAGTGTCATAACCTTGCGCCTTCAGCATTTAGCATTGCTCCCTGCCCACTGATCACATCTAACCCTGTATTCTCATGGTCTACAGAAAATGGGCCTCAGAACAATGCCATTTCTAGACATGGCGTGGGTTAGCAAGACTCACATCCCTGAGCATGTGTGCCACATTTCATCACTGAATAAAACAGATCTGAAGATATTTGTGTGCATTCCAGTGTCACTGTGTTGTCGATATGAATGTTATTGAATATGTTGAGGCTTGAGTGGGTTTGTAACATTTGTACACATATTTACAATTATGAATATTCTTGTCTTATTTCTTTGCATCTGTGTTCCCCACCATGCCTTGATTAATGTTGTTATGAATATCCTTTTCTTATTTCTTTGCAGCTGGGTTCCACACCATGCCTTGATGAAGGTTTATTGGTCAATAGCAATAGAATATAGCCATTCAAAATGATTTTGCTGTGCAGTCTCTTTCGATGGAGGTTGCATATTAGTTGCAGACTGATAATTAATTGGCAGAGAAGAAGATTTTCTTTTTTTTAAAAGATGGAAAACCATCC